>NW_015505529.1:1472549-1473344 GCF_001515645.1 Sinocyclocheilus grahami
AGATAGGGGTGGGGGGGGCGGGCGCGCGTGCTTTAAAAAAGGATGCTTTAAATTGATCAAAAGTGATGATAAAGACATTTATAATGTTACAAAAGATTTATAATTCAGATAAATGCTGTTCTTCTGAACTTTCTATTCATCAAAGAAACCTGAAAAAAATGTTTAATCTATTTTCAACATAATAATAATAATAAATGTTTTTTGAGCAGCAAATCAGCATATTAGAATGATTTCTGAAGGATCATGTGATACTGAAGACTGGAGTAATTATGCTGAAAATTCAGCTTTGAAATTACAGGAATAAATTACATTTTAAAATATATTCAAATAGAGAGCAGTCATTTTAAAGGGGTCATATGATGCATTTAAAATTTTTCCTTTCTCTTTGAAGTGTTACAAGCTCTTGGTGCATAAAGAAGATCTGTAAAGTTGCAAAGACTAAAGTCTCAAATCCAAAGAGCTATTCTTTATAAAAGTTAAGAGTCAACCACGCCTACCTAAAACGGCTCGTTCCAACACGGCCCCACATGTCTACGTCACGATGTGGGAAGATTTGCATAACGCCGCCCAAATGTTCACGTAAAGAAAGTAGTGAAAGTACTACTCGCTGTTGTATTGCTGCCGCCGCCGCCATGTCGTGAAGGCGCTGTGTGTTTCGTTGTGAAAGCGAAACTACTTTGTTTGGCCTTCCAAAAGAGGATGATATCGCTTCGTCATGCCTGGAGCTGATCCGTGCTGGTCGCTGAGGAAATACATCAACTTCGTGCTGTGGATCGCCGGATTGGCTTTCACCGT
>NW_015505529.1:1473655-1480542 GCF_001515645.1 Sinocyclocheilus grahami
TTGCCGCAAGCCCGCCAGACGCTCCTTCGTCGAATCCGCCGGCCATGCCGTTCTCAAGCCCACTGGCCTCCGCTCACTCTAGGCCGCCGCCGCTCACTCTAGCCCATCGTGTGTGATGCTGTGTTTCGTTGTGAAAGCGAAACTACTTTGTTTGGCCTTCCAAAAGAGGATGATATCACTTCGTCATACCTGGAGCAGATCCATGCTGGTCGCTGAGGAAATACATCAACTTCGTGCTGTGGATCGCCGGATTGGCTTTCACCGTGGACGAAGCAGAGTCCAACAATAATGTACAGTATGTGGAAAATAATGTGTTTTTTGAACCTTAAACCGCATAAACACATTTCATTAC
This sequence comes from Sinocyclocheilus grahami, assembly GCF_001515645.1. Taxonomy (NCBI): domain Eukaryota; kingdom Metazoa; phylum Chordata; class Actinopteri; order Cypriniformes; family Cyprinidae; genus Sinocyclocheilus; species Sinocyclocheilus grahami. Next base: position 1,474,008 of record NW_015505529.1, read on the forward strand.
ACCAAATACACAAAATAATGTTCTTTTTAGCAACATCCCCTTTAAATAATACAAATATTTCACAATATTGCTGTTTTTGCTGTATTTCGGATCAAATACATGCAGGCTTGGTGAGCAGAAGAGACTTCTTTAAAAACATTAAAAATCTTACTGTTCAAAACCTTTCGACTGGTAGTGTATTAAAACACAATTTCTAAAGCGCCTAAATGTCAAAATTAGTACAATATATTTGTTGAAAATTCTAATACTCTACACACTATTGAATTATTAGGCTGTGACTCATATTATTTTTGTGTTGCTGTCTGCTCTAGCTCCCTCCCTCCCTGTACAATAAATCCATGTGAATATCTGTCTCTGCTAAATTTTTTTATGTAACTTTACAATCGATATTGATGTCATTTAGCACAGTATTCTGAATGATGATAATAATATGGTACTACTGATAGCCTACTAGCAGTTTAATACTCAACTAGGTTAATAAAGACAAAACTATCTAGCGTATTTACAGATGAAACTGACCTGCACTTGAAGCCCTGAACAGGTCAGTGATGTTGCTACATTTCACTGCTTCTTCTGTCCGCTTTCTCGCTTTCATCGAGTCCCGTGCATCGGTTCTGTTCGGAACCGTTTGACGGAAGCACAGAACAGACGTGAGCTGATTCGTATAGTGCAGCGCTGCCAGTCAAGACTAACCGATTTATGATTTATTATCGATTTATTATCGAATTACAAAATCGAAAATTATCACTTTGGTACATTGAGAAGGAATAAATATAAAATATTAATAATAATAATAATAATAAAAAAATCTTTAAAAACATGGCAGTGGATCAAATCAGCCGCCAGGCCACCGGGAATTCTCCCGGTGCTCCCGATGGCTAGTCCGGGCCTGGTTAAGAACCTAGGATGCTAACACAAAGATTGCATCTCACAATTATCAATCAGTAATACACCCTTATACAAGGTTACCCTTGTATTTTATTTCACTGTAAGTTGCTTTAGATAAGTAGGCTATCTTTCATTTGGCGGTTTTCTAGGCTCTAAAGACATAATGGCAATAAGCAGAGGGCCATGATGAAGCTCTGACCTTTAGTAGGTCCACCTTTCTTGCTGCTGGACTGTGTGATCTCCTCACAGCAGCCCAGCCTTCTCAAAGCATCCGCCAGCGCCGCCTTCAGCAGCTGAATCTCATCCTCCTGCAGCTGCACCCTCTGCTCCAGGTGAGAGATACGGTCATCCATCTCCATCCCACTCCCGGCTGACACATTATCATCTGAAAGAGACAGACAGAGAGTTATAGTATAAGAATTTGTAGAAAATTACATTTGTAGAGTTTATCCATATCTGTATAACTTTCTTTCTTTTTTCTTCTTGTGCTCCAAAGACAAAAGTCATACAGGTTTTGAAAGACATGAGGGTGAGTAAATGATGACTATCCCTTTAAACCAGTGGCTCTCAATCCTTTTTGACTCAAAGGTCCCCCATAGTCCAACACCATATTCAAAGGCCACCCAAAATAAGGTATATAAGGTATGATATTATAATATTTCCTTTGGTACCTCTGTAACTATGACAAAGCTGCTTGTTTTCAAACTTTTTTTATCAGAAACTTTGAAATATTTATTACCTACAATTAATTGTGTGATTCCTTATGTTTTAAATAAATAAATAAATACATAAATACATAAATAACAAGCAATAGTTATTAGGAGTGGGGTAAAAAAAGAAATATAAATTCTGTTTACATCTTGTTTTAAGCATTTCAATTAAATTAAAATATTTACAATATTATTATTACTATTAATATACGTACATTTTATTTAAAAAATATATTACATTAGATCATCCTGCTGTCCCTTGAAAGTTTGCCGGGGCCCCCTAGTGGGCCTTGGCCCCCTGGTTGAGAAATACTACTTTAAGGTATTTAAAAAAAAATTTTTTTAATACAATTTGGATAGAGACTGCGGAAAGAATTTGGTTCAAAAAGTCACTCCAATTATCCTAAAGTGGAAAGTCCATTTTAATTTACAATATTTCAACATTTAAGTCATTAACCCTGCTAGGACTCCTGGCTGTCACTTCATACATCCACTATAACAACACTGGGATCTAGTTGGTTGTAAGCAACTGAAAAAAATGATAGTTCAAAGAAAACCTTGTTTGCACGAATAAAAAATAGTGCATTTTTAAGTGTCAAAACATCTGTGATTAAATATATTTATCCATCAAAATGTGTTCTTACCACAAAAAAATCACTTGAAAACAAAAACTGAAAGCCTGAGCAAACAATTGAGAAAGTTTCAAATGCTAACAATGCTGATTCACTGTGGCAGCCATCAATCGTGTTTCATTTAAATATACAACATATAAATACACACAATAACCAAAACTAAACTGAATTTTTCTGTCACTTTTTTTTTAAATTTAGCTCCTCAATATTTCACATAAAACAGTGGCTCCTTGTCTCTGTTTCAATCTCAAGGGCAATGCAACGGGCTCCACGCTAAGTGTGCATATATAATAAACCTCTTTTAGTGCCTGCACCGCTAACACATGGAGATCACAGCTGTAAAGCAGCATCAGCAGGTGGTGAGCACGTCAACTGAAATAATAAAAGTTAAAGAATAAATGGGAGGCAAAAGTGGAAGGTGAGAAGAAAGCAGGATAAAGCGGAATAGGGATGCTGGAAGACAAAAGCAGTCTGGAGGAAACCGGATGCTCAGTGACCGAGCATGTTCAAATATTCATCATCCCGCTCTGCTTGTACTCCCCTCCTACCTGCCATTCCAGTCAGTACTATGTCCGCCTGTCAGTCACCCGCTCGGACAGCCTGATCCTCTGCAGCTCTCTAGGGGGTTCCTAAAGGTGCCAAACGCCTCCCTGGCCAAGGTTTCTTTCTCCCACCTTCCCCTTGGCTTGCTGGATGGCTGATCTTGTGTCTGGACCTCCCTTTCTCACCCTCCCCCACCCCTTTACCACTCAGTGCTGTGTGTAAAGAGGAGAAGGGTGATGTTTGTAACAGGACGCTGATTCCCGTCTCCTATGCGGTAGAAAACTGCTGGTGGTGCTGTTGGCAGAGAGAGAGAGAGCTTTGGCTCGACTCCAGACCTGTCTGATGCATCGGCCAGGCACTACCAGGAAGTGCACTGACCAGCCTCTCCACCAATGGGACGCTGAAGTGTGTACATGCGTTTGACAATTTACGACTTGTTGTTTTATACCCCTAGGGCGCATGCTCATTTTCTTAATCAATACGATTCACATTAGGGATTTTTACTGTACAAATTGAATTGCTAATATCATAGCCTGACCTCAGATAGCTATGCAGAACCAGTGTTTAATATCAGTCGAAGTCATCCAACTGTACAACACCGACAGACACTCTCTCTGACCCAGGCTCATCTATACTGTCTACCCATCCATCTGTCGTCCAGTCAAACCATCTGTTGCAGAAATTGACTTACTGGAAAACCCAAACAATGACCACTATGTACACTGATACCTATCCTTGAGAGAATCTGTAATTCACAAGAACGAAGATGAAATAGTCATTTCTAAGTGACAACAACAACATGCTGTGCACAATGGGTGTTAGCATGAGGATGCCATATAGTGATAATGTTGAATTTGCTAAAAAGATCTTCAGTGATTGATTGTATGATATTAAATTCAAAATTTTATTCAAGCATTTTAACTGTCTTTATTTTATATATATTGTTTTATGTATTTGTTAAATATTTTCTTATATCTTTGCACCAGCCGTATATATACTGTATAAATAAAGATACATATTTATAACAAATTTGAAGATATTGAAATGTATTTTATATCAGTGGTTCTCAAATAATGGACCACAACCCAAAATGAGTTACAAGTCTGTTCTTCAACACTAGGGGAAAACATGTTCAATGGAAATAATAAAATGCAATTAACCATAATCATTAGGATAGCAAAATAAATAGGCTTATTGTCGCTAAAAGGGAGGAGAAACATCTTATCTTATCCACATCTTTTGGCGTTGAGGTCAAAGGCCATGTGTCCAAACAGACTTTATGATATTTTGATCCACATTCATCAGTTGGTAGACTGGCTAATACTAATGCAATATTCAGAACAATGTTTTAGACAGGTAAATCACATTTCTGCTGTTGTTTACAGTATGTATTTACAAAATTGTCAGACATGATGCATATAATTTCGCCTATGCAATAATAAATAAATATATATTTCTTTCTTTTTCTGCATTTCTCTTCTCGAGCTTGCCTCCTAATCTAATCTAGGTGTCTAATAAACCTGCCATTATATATAATGAATATTGTTTGCTCTTTGAGAAATTACTTTTGCTTTGGATAAAAGCGTCTGCTAAATGCATGAATGTAAATGTAATGCTTTCATGATAAAACTCTATATCATAATCAAATTTGGTGCTCTGCTCATTCACAACTTGACAGTGTCAAATCTGGCTGCTTTGTAAATAAAAATATTTTGGTTAATGATTGAATCTTACTGCAATCCCATTTCAAATCAAAATATTTGCATTAATAGTCATTATAACGCTGACAACAGACAAGATGTTTACTTTAGCACTACGGATACACTGTAACCCAGGTAAATCCATCTTAATAGGTGCATAATGTCATACACTAGATCACAATAAATAAGTAACTCAGTACATTCTTTCCACCAAAACATTATGCATAGCTGAAATCAAATAACAAAGGCCCAGAGAAGAAAACTGAATCAGGATAAGAGGCTCAAAGCGTATCACCAGATGAGGGGAAAAATGAATGAAAAATCTAAACACATGAGAAATCATGTAGCTCCGACTGAAATGCTCTAATATTTAACATGAGCCTGAATCTCTGAGTAACGTTAGATGTTCATTCTTGTACCCTGACACTGATCCCAACCGTACATATGCGATAAGAAAATGCCTTAGGGTAAAATAAAATTTGCATTTGCATTTGTAGGCCATATAAAACTGATAATAATTTAAACAAACATATTCATCACTAACAACACTGAGACAGTTTCTTTTGTTGTGCCCTCGCAGGCAGTGACGCACCGACACGTCTAGAACATTACAGTGCTGGAATGTGCATGTAAAAACCAATTAATATCAAAGACAAAATTCGCTTACGTTATCGACCTGCGTAATGAAAACAAGCCATCTCGTGAGGCTCTCTAGCGCATTCATTATGAATGCCCAGTCAAGTCGCTGCCAAACTTACCGTTGCAATACCGAAGCAGAAGCGTGTTCGTGTCATATAGGTTCCCACAAGAAGCTACTCGCTCCGACATGTCCTTCTTCTGATCAATTCCTTTATTATTTCTTTTAAATCACCGGTCCTCAGATCCACCTGCCTACTTTCCTTACATACGAGTGAACCTTCACTAACGTTACCTTTCCACCGAGCAACCGACGACAACCTGTGCTGCCTGCGTTTCTATAGCAACAGCCTCAGCGCTGATCTGCTACCCCGAGGGAACAAGAGAGCATGTTTACTCTTGGAGTCCCATAATATGCAGTCACTACTTTCATATATTTAGATAGGTTAGTCAAATTAGCAAGGCCTGAGGGCAAAGGCTACAAAGATATCTGACTATTGTGCACAGGTATGAAAGAGATCTATTTTTAAATTTAAATTAAATGTCATTATTGTCGCGTGCAGCCGGCTATTTATCTTGGGAATTGACTTGCTAATAATGGTGGTGGTGTCATGAAGTGCCAGTGATAGTCAAACAACTATTTTTCTATTCTCTAACAGTAGATGGCGGTGTAGGTATGATTAAAACATATACGTTAAGCTCCAAATGTTTTTGTAGGCTATTTTACGGTGGCCGAGAAGTGCAGAACAAATCACAATTCTGAAAACAAAATATCAAATTACAAACGCAAATGCAAGTCTAAAAAACAAAATAACAATTCAGAAAACACAACAACAATTCAGAAAACATTATAACAAGTCAGAAAACACAATGACAAATTCGACAACAAAATAACAAGTCAGAAAACACAACGACAAATCTGAAAACAAATTAGGAAGTCAGAAAACACAACGACAAATCAGACAAACCGGAAGAGGTAGGTACAGTTTGAGACGGCGCCATTGGTTTGGGATTACTCACCGCTGACTGGACGAGACATCTGTCAATCAACGTATACAGGAAGAACCAGCCGAAGAACAGCAGAGTCGTGGTAGAAAGTTCGGTGATGGTATTAAAGTAACTCAGTTTAAATGTATTATATGAATTGGCCTTACTATGGAATAAAAAATACGGGGTGTATATTTACATTTAGTTAAAAGTGGCTGTGAAACATCAGCTTCAGTGGTGCACATGGCTAAGCGCGTGTCACTGACTTTTTGACGCGATCGACCCGGGTTTAATCCTGCCTTTTGCTGAGCTTTTTTTTCCTCCCTTTTCAAATCTCATATTAGCAATGGATTCTATTTACACTAAGTGAAAATAGCAGTATTATTAGCAATATGCTATTTACACTAAGTGCAAATACCTAGTTACACTATGTTAAAAT
>NW_015505529.1:1480556-1503951 GCF_001515645.1 Sinocyclocheilus grahami
AGGGAAAAAAAGTTCGGCAAAAGGCGGGATCGAACCCGGGTCGATCGCATCAAAAAACCAAGAGCAAGCACTTATCCATCTGCACCACTGGAACTGATGTTTCACAGCCACTTTTTACTAAATGTAAATATACACCCCGTATTTTTTATTCCAGAGTAAGGGCAATTCATACAATACATTTAAACTGAGCTACTTTAATACCATCTCCGAACTTTCTACCACGACTCTGCTGTTCTTCGGCTGGTTCTTCCTGTATACGTTGATTGACAGATGTCTCGTCCAGTCAGCGGTGAGTAATCCCAAACCAATGGCACTGTCTCAAACCATACCTACCTTTTTCCGGTTTGTCGTTGTGTTTTCTGACTTGTTAATTTGTTTTCGGATTTGTCGTTGTGTTTTCTGACTTGTTATTTTGTTTTCGAATTTGTCATTGTGTTTTCTGACTTGTTATAATGTTTTCTGAATTGTTGTTGTGCTTTCTGAATTGTTATTTTGTTTTTTAGACTTGCATTTGCGTTTGTAATTTGTTATTTTGTTTTCAGAATTGTGATTTGTTCTGCACTTCTCGGTCGCCGTACTATTTGGCCAGCGAATACTACACTTAAGTGTACCATAACATTTTAAAGCACCAGCGCCACAAAATCACGGTTGCGATTAACTATTATCTAATAAAAAAAATAAATAAATAAATAACGTTGCTTTTTAAGCAGTATCTTACAAGGTGGTGATGATAAAAAAGGAGATAGTGGGGAAAACATTTCAATGAGGAAAACTATTTTCAGTTCTTAGGGGGAAGCAAAACATTTGCAAGAAAACTAAAAAGCATTAGTATATAATTTTTCTCATATTGATAAATATTCTTCAAATCCTTTCAGGGCTCCGTAGATTTTGGCCTGCCCTTCATTAGAGGAGCCAATTTACCAAGTAGGTCTTGGCACGAACACCAGTAAAATCTTATAGATAAATCATTGTCTGACTAGTGATATCGACTTGAACCATGCCCTCATAAAATTTAAGCTGAAAATTTAGTTCTGAATTTAAGATTCAGAACTAGCAATGTCCGATTCACGAATGAACCACTCTATTGATTCTGTTCAATTTCAAAGGTTTTCTGCTGCGTGATAGCTTGAATCGGCGATTCATTGTGAATAATGTGAACATGGCATCGTTTGAAACAAAACTCCAAACGTTAGAATACCAAACAAATTGACCGCTTATTGCAATGGAACACCCACCACAATCCATTGAAATCAAACCTGCAAATACTATAGTTTCCCAGCGATTAAGAAAAACCTTTACGTTCAACACCTGAATGAACGTGCTGTGTACGACTCCCTTCCTTCCTACTTCAGGACAGGTACGCTGTCAAGGCACCTAAATATCAAATACGTAATACAAAATAATGGTGAACTTTTTTACTTCAGTCAGTGCACCAGTGGACTAGAAACGCCCCAGGTAGGCCTATGTGTAATTTTTAATATACATAGTTAAATGCCGATCAATATTTATTGCATAGCCTATTTCTAAATTTTAGTTGGGTTGCTTGTATTTTTCATATATTCTGTGAAGAAACTTAGTGTGTTTCTGGTATGAGTTCACAGCTTTAGTAATAATATTGCAGACTTTGGAAAGTAAAGAATTTGTTTGTTTGTGATTATTTTATTTACAGAGCTGCAGGGAGTAAGCCTACATCATTGCACATTCTGTACCTTCATGTTTTTGCTCTTGTTGTCCTGTTTTATTTTGCCTGATCACTGAACAACTATTTATTTTTGCATCAGTGAGTTGTGAATTCAGTTGACACTGAGGCCTCAACAGCCATCTTTGTGTTTGTTTATAATTTTCCCTTTCATTAAGCCAAAACAAGTGAGGCTCTGCAGTGAGGCTCACATGTTCATTTTGCCATTTAATCATGAAGTGACTTAAGCCAACTGATTCTCAGACCATTTTTGAGCAGCTCTATCACACCCCTCATTCATGAATTAAGAGTGGTTATTGTTAACAGTGGCTTGTTAATGGCTCTATGGGTCATGCTTATTCGAATTCATTATGGTTGGCAGTTCAGGCAAATTGGTAACTGGTGTATTGACTTGATGTTTGGGGTTTATTTGCATGTGCACCATTGCTCAATTCACTTCTCATTTCATCCCTCACTGGCAACGTGCCAGGGGGAGAAAGAACAGAACTCTCATATGGATGTCAAATAACAAATGCTCTATGTGTGCCACTGTGTAAGGTCAGTTTTTTTCTGATTATACACAATTGGATGGGTGAATGGAGCAGAAAGAATTTTAATTGGGTTGTATACAATAGGAGAATGAGAAAGATATGCATTGTGAATTTTTTATTGATTTTTCCATCATTCTACTAAAAGGCCCCACTCTGCACACAGTGCAGCATTTGAAAGATTAAAAAAAAATGGTAACTTAAAGTACTACATTTTCTTGACAAAGTGAAATAAAAAGCACAAATTACACTTTGATATACTTCATAATTTGATGTGCGCTTCAAAGGCATGGGAAACTTGTTTGTAATTAAATTTTAAGAGGGATACTTTTCTTTAAAGAGATAATTACACTATCTACACAAAACTAGAGTGCTTTGATTTTTTTAAAAATGTGATGATATGTCTTAGTAGTTGTAAAGATATTCAAATAATTAATATTTCATCCCATGGAATCAGTTCTCTGTTGGCATCCATTTGAACTTATAACTTAATGGCAGTTGCTTCGCTGGTGCAAGAAGTGCAATTTGCAATCTGCCATCACAGTCCATTACGCTCAACTGTCAAGAATAGATTTATTGATTGATTGATTTATGCTTGACATTAACCAGACACCTTTTCTCAGTGTAAACATCCTCCCATTGAAAGTTCCACAAGAGATTTGTTATCTTGTCATATTTCAATAGAAGTTACATTAGTTTGTCATACACTTCCCAAGTGTGTGACTATAAAATGTATTTGGTCCATGTGTGGAAGAGCGAATATGCAAATAATTTTGGACTTAATGGAAATACACTTTGAATCTTATCAGTTGGTTGGTATTATGAGTTGAGAATTTTCTAGTCCAATAGTACATTATATGCATACTTTAAGTCTGAAACTCTATGCTTATGATTCACTAATGAATTGATCACACTTTCAATAGAAGTGGTTTGGTTAGGTTTGTTTGGAATTGCACACTAGAAGATTTTTTTTCAGTGTATCATCCAGGAACTACTGTACATTAAAATGTGTGTAAGTGAGTCAGTGGTTCCGAGTCAGTTGTACCACACTGTATGTAAGCCATAGTAAAGCATACACAGCCCCAATTATTTATGGGTCACTGTCTGTCTTCAGGCTCAGACTGACCTCACTGTCCATGTCTTGCAGTGTGTATAGTAATCTATATACAGATAGAGTGATAAAATGATCTGCCTGGCTAACATAAAGGTTTTGTAAAAATTTAAGTAATGTCTTGTGATTGGTAGCATAAGTAAGAATAGGATGAAAATGACAAACCAATCAGTAATGTTTTGCCTGTATGCCATCATTTTCCAGCTACTGTGTTGTATTGTGTGGTTTATAAAAGGGGTGTCCAAACTCAATCCTGGAGGGCCACTGTCCTGCAGAGTTTAGCTCCAACTTGCCTCAGTACACCTGTCTGGAAGTTTCTAGTAACAATAAGACCTTGATTAGCTGGTTCAGGTGTGTTTAATTGGTTGGAACTAAACTCTGCAGGACAGTGGCCCTCCAGGAACAAATTTGGACTTGTATAATTAAAATGATTTATGTCTGAGTTTTCTTTTTAATTATATAATTTACAGCTATTAATGGAAATTATATTTTTATTGTATACATTAACTTAACATTTGTTTGTAATGTGTAATATAAAAAGTAAGCTATACATCAAATAATTTTAAGATGAAGTTAAAAAAAGGTTAAAATATGCATTTAAAATAAATGGTTTTTAATTCATTAACATATAAATGTAAACATTTTTGTGCTGAGTCATTGAAAATGTTGGCAGGGCAAGTGGAGATCTGAACTATCAGAAAAATGCTTGGTGTTTGAGCTGATTTTGGCATGTTTAGTCTAATATGTCCCAATTTTCATAGTTATTACTTAGAATGCCTTACAGTAATGTAGTAGATAGAACTTCGATCTTTTAGTCAATTGTTGACTCAATCAATACTGTAAATGTCACTTGAGATGCAACACAAACTAGTTTTGACAATACATGCCGATCATTTTATCAGTTATACTTGTTTTGTCATGTCAAAGACACTGCATACACACATACTGTAAAAATATCTTAATGCATGAGTAACTGCTGATGAGGAAGTACAGTTGAAAAATCCATATTTTTTTATCTAGAATTTCTGCTTCTATACACCTGTCAGGACAAGTTCTTTGTGAACATGATACTGTTGCCATGATAATAGTAAACAAACAGACCTACTAAAACAATAGATACACCTGAACACCTTTGCATCTTAATTACCATTACTAGCTCTACATTTTTGACATCTTGGCAGGGTCACATTCCATTAGTTTGACGCATGACCTATGACGCCTGGAAGCCATTTTCATTTGACGCAAATGTTGGGTTACTTCACGTGGAGGCCCTGACTGGGGTAGGCCTGAAGCTTCAGCTGTCCTGCTCTCAAAAAGGAATGCCCCAAAAATTCTCAGTCTGCCAATGTGTTTTCTTATGACTAGCAGCATGACATAACCACACAGCTGTTTCTGCCTGGAGCAACTCTGCCAGAACAAGACTATTGAGTATGTCCCTGTGGTAGTTGGAGACCTTCTTTAAATCAATCTAGACTTTCAGTTTTCCATCCTCATTATGCAAGGTTTACTGTATTAACCTGCATGGACCAAGGTTGAAGAAAGTTTTATGTCTAGGAAAATGATTGAGCTATTATACAGTAGATAATATATGTTTTTCTTTAAAAGGATAATTCTGTCATAATTTACTCACCCTCATATCATTCTACTGCTCTATGCATTTCTTTCTTCCACAAACTCTAGAGACGATATTTCAAAGGACATTGGAAACCAAATTACATTAAAGCCTCCTGACATCCACTGTATGGCCAAAAAAAAACTAAATCTTCTTTTATATTTCAGAGAAGAAAGTAAGAATATAGGTTTGGAACAGCATGAGGGCGAGTAAAAAAGGTGTGGATAAATGTAGAGGAAAAAGTGATTGTCAGAGGGGCTGCACTTTCGGAAGAAGAAAGAGCATCTAAAAGCTGTGCCCCTGCCAAGAAATGTCCTGCATCTATTGATAAGAATGTCTTGGCAATCAAGTACCTTTGCTCTTACATGTTGGGCCTTGCACTCTTCACAGAACCACTCCAGCTGATGGCCCATGAAATGCTGGTTTCTTTGGCTCTGAAAGAGTTCCTCTTTGCATTTAAGCATGAAGAGTAGACATGTTGATGGTGTCTGGTAAGATTTTTGTCCTCTTCTGATTTTCAAAACACCTGTCATCCTGTGATTATTCGCATTATTGTGAACAATGATGTCATTTCACAAAATATTTGGGTAAGGCTTTAATATAGGGACCAATTCTCAAGTTGCTTATGAGCATGCCTTTTATTAACATACTGGCTGTTTATTAGTACTTATAAAGCACATATTCTGCATGACCATATTCATATATGAAAACATATACTTTTTGGGCCCTATCATACACCCGGCGCAATGTAGCGCAAGTGTTTTTGCTAGTTTCAGCCAGACGCAGTACTCATTTTCCCCGTCCTGCAGCGTTGATTAAATTGAAAATGCATTTGCACCCATTTGTGCGCCCATGGGCTTGCTGGTCTAAAAAAAGAGGTGTGTTCAGGCGCATTGTTGGCACGTTGCTATTTTGAGGAACTGAAAATAGACTGCGCCATAGACCAACTGAAAACCTGGTCTAAAGTCTGGCGCAATATTTTTTCTTTAAATATAAAGAGCGCGTTAGTAATATGCGCCTATAGAGGGGTGCACAACGCGGTACACTTTGCTTATTACCAGAGGCGGACAAAGTACTCAACTCCATTACTTGAGTGAAAGTACAGATACTGCTGGTCAAATATTACTCCATTACAAGTAAAAGTTGTAAAGACAGATTTTTACTTAAGTAAAAGTACAGAAGTACTTGCTTTTAAACGTACTTAAGTACCAAAAGTACATTTCCTTTTTAAAAAAAAAAAAAAAAGTGACGTGACATGTGGCCAAGTATGGTGACCCATATTCAGAATTAGTGCTCTGCATTTACCCATCCAAAGTGCACACACACAGCAGTGAACACGCACAAACCGTGAACACACACAATCCCTGCCGGACTTAAGTACAATACTTAAGTAAATGTACTTAGTTACTGTCCGCCTCTGCTTATTACACACACAGGAACTCGCAGCAGCACACAAACATTTTTGTAAATTTTGCCATGTAAATAGCAACACGGCACGAGTGCAACTGGCTTTTAAAGGGGATAGGAGATGTATGGGGGTAGAATTGTTGCTTAATTCCAAATAAATAGATTATGATCCACAAATAAATAGAATGAGATCCACAAATAAATCTTAAAGTTTCACAAACATGAATTAAATTCTCAAATAAATAAAATGAGATTTGCAAATAAAAAACATATTCACAAATTAGCCAATCACGTTTTGCTTTACAATCAGGGCGGTCTGGTCCTGAGATAACGTCATTCATCTGCATTGACTCAAATAGGTCATATAAGGGACATACAATGGGTACAGTAAAAGATGTTTAAAACTAGATTTCGTTAGACCATTAGATGGGACTCTGATTGGTTTATTAAACGTTACGTCCAAAAAACACCCATTACTCATTAAGAGAATAGGGACAACCGACCGTTTTTCCGTCTTTAAACTAGCAAAAGTTGATTCTGACACGCCCTAAGTGCACCTGCGCGGTGCGCTTTAGACCATGCGCTTATATCGTTAAAATAGGGCCCAATGTGTGCAAAGAAAACACTAATAACATAGCCTAATTTTCTCAGCAGTTCTTCTCCCTGAGTTACCATCTTCCGCCATTTTGGAGCGTAACCCAGAACGTAATCAATGTAATGAGCATTGTTTACGTTATGCGCAGTAGACAGCGCACATGATGAACGTAAACAACGCTGATTACACTCTGGGGTACTCTACAAAATGGCGGAAGACGGTAACTCGGGGAGAAGAACTGCTGAATAAATTGTTATTATTGTTTTCTTTGCACACAAAAGGTAATCCCGTAGCTTCGTAAAATTACCGGTTTAAACCCCTGATGTCACATGGACTGTTTTACCAATGTCCTTGCTACGTCTCTTGCCTTGATTGTGGTAATATCATTGCTGTCTATGGAGGGTCAGCCAGCTCTCAGATTTAATCAAAAATATCTTAATTTGTGTTCTGAAGACGAACGAAGGTATTACGGATTTGGAACGACATGAAGGTGAGTAGTTAATGACAGAATTTTCATTTTTGGGTGAACTATTCCTTTAACAACTACCTTACTAACTATTAATAAGCAGCAAATATTGGGAGGTTATTAAGGTAAAATTTGTAGTTTATGGTTTGTTAATAGCGAGAATTAAACCTTGAAAATAAGTGTGACCAATATTTGTATCTATGCCATCTTATTCTCATTACAATAACCCCTTAAAACCTTTTGGAAAAAAAATCAGTGCTTGGATTTTCAAAGCAAGGCTGCAAAAAAGGCCCATAGAAACCATAAGTGGCAACATGCAAAAGAAATGGGTCTTTAAAAAATCTACAATTCAATTATTAGATTGATTAAAGAAAACAGATGTTAACAGCCTGTGTTAATGTCAGAAAATGTTGATAAAAGAAAACAAAGATTTAGAGTTAAAAGTTATGTTATGAAAGCCGTTGCCACGATCACTAGAAGGAATGTTTTTAAAGACTCTGACTGAAATGCCATTTTCATTAAGATTTTATATTTAGGTCATTTATACTTCATCTCATTTCTGTCAGTTCTGGTGATTAGCGTGGATTGTAGGTATAATGGTGCCAGATACTGAGGTAATGGGAGTTAAGAAAGCAGTAAATCTGTGCTGGCAAACTAGACTCGTCAGATCAGCTCATTGACATGTTCCTGGATGATTTTGGGGTTTTGCTTCAATTGAGCGCAAAATTCCTTTGAATGGTTTGCAAAAGTACTATTTTCTGTTGTTATACTTTATTTTATGTATTTGGTATGATGTCAGACAATTTTTAGGAAGTTTAGGTAAATCATTTTGTTTACAACTGAATCATTTCAGTTGCATACAACAGTGCATCACATCTTGTTGTTTTCCATCCCATGCTAAATGTCAAACAATTATTATGATTTACCAGTATGCCAACACAGGATGTAAATTCTCTGCCACAAATACACACAAACAGTCACTCTTTGTCTTTTTGGGTGTCTATATGGGGCTCCTCTTTTTGGTCCGCATGCTTGCCTGGAGGAATCCCAGATGAAGAGTATAATAACTTTATTGATTAGTGAGAGAGACCTCCAGATAGTTATTTGTCAATTTCATTTGCTGCACACACATAGCTTTCTGTTTTCATCTCCCCCCCCCCTCCCATTTTCAGATAAAGCTTTATTATTGTTATTCTATTGCGTGATATCTTCAAGAATCAAGCCCTGCTGTGGATGATTTATCACTCACTCTGACACTTGTTCGCGTGTTTCATTGCCATTATCTGAACATCTGATTCCTCACGAGCACTAAAGTACTGGACAGAACGATTAGAGAATGTGGTTTGTAATAATTATACCCATGAAAGATTATTTTGTGGCAGTGGCACGAATGTTGTGGAAAATATGGGGAATCACAAAATAGAGAGGACTCTCCACTGAGAGTGCTAGGGTTTAATTTGATTTGGTTAATTGAATGTCAGTTTTTGCTCGAGGAAGTTTCCTCATGACGATTCACTACTAAAATTAAATTTTATCCTTATAATCAAAACAACAGTTACCACCCAGTTTAATAACTTGTCTTGTTTGCTTAAGAATATTATGAAAATGGCTAGTCAAATGAAAGGGCTAATTTCTATTTTATTTTATTATGTTTTTGTAGGTTTAACAGAGTAAAATCAAAGTCTTTGATCAAAGCAATTTTTGTACATATTGTGATTTCATTTTATTGCAGACTTTTGTAGTTTAATAATTACACAAGGCCATATGGTGGTTTATTTTATTTCAAATTAATTGTTCAGCTATAAATTAACAAAAACATTTAATCAAAATAACTCTGAATATTGTAGCTGAGCTCATAAAGTCATCATGACAAACTGGCTGATCTTTTGTTTTGTACATGCAAAGCTGCACTGTAATCGTTCTCTTTAGTTCGTAATTGGCTTCAAACAAACGATATAACAATTCTTGTTTACATTAATAAAACTGATTAAAGATTAAACTTTAAGATTTTAAAAATGATCAACTGCCAATTAGGTAGTGATATCCATTAAGAGTATAATTTGCCATTCAGTGTGACTCATGGATTCAGTGCTCTGTTATGAATATCTGGTGTATTTGCTGTGAACATACTTTGGGTAAGACAACATATTCGGAACTGGTATACCTTGGGTAAGCAAGTTTAGGGTTAATTAACTGGGCATTCTGGGTATAGGTGGCAGTAAGTTACACTCTAAAAAATGCTTGGTTGTTTCAACCCAACTTTGGGTCAAATATGGACTAACCCAACTTTTGGGTTAAAAATGCAATGTAAAAATTGAACCCAAAAAATGGGGTTAGTCCATATTTGACCCAAAGTTGGGTTGAAACAACCAAGCATTTTTTAGTGTAGTCTTGCTTACTGGAATATACCTTTTGTGTAATGTGGATTACATATACGCTTAGAAATCGCCTATCTAGCATGTTTAAAAGTAATTTTTTACCTTTTTAGACAAACCTGGTGCCAGTCACATGAGAGGAATGTGCACACACAGGCACCTGATTAATTTAATCAGAGAATGTTTAATAAATGTTTCAGCTTGTATGTCTTCAAATATATTTTATATTTTGTGCTTTGCCTTAAAGGGGTTCAGATGATGCGATTTCAAGTTTTCCTTTCTCTTTGGAGTGTTACAAGCTGATTGTGCATAGATAAGATCCCTGAAGTTGCAAAGACTAAAGTCTCAAAACCAAATAAATATTCTTTATCAAAGTTAAGACTCTGCCACGCCCCCCTAAAATGGCTCGTTCTAACACGCCCCCACATATCTACCTCACTATGTGGAAATATTTGAATAATGCCGCCCAAATGTTCACACAAAGAAAGAAGGTGTGGTTTCAGTAACCACAGTTAGTGTTGAAGCAGCATGTCAGGGAGATGCTGTGTGTTTCTAGGCGAAAGCAAAAGCACTTTATTTGGCCTCCTGAAAGTAGATGCATTTAGGAATCTTTAAGATTACTTACAACAGAACAGCAATGCATTTTATGGACGACCGTTTCATGAACCTAGGAGAGGAGGTAATTCTGACTTTACTATGACAATCTGGCGCTTCTGAATCAGCTACTGTTTTGTTATTAGTTTAAGTATTTGCTATTGACTGTTTTGCACATCGTGTGTGTGTGTGTGTGTGTGTGTGCGCGCGCGCGGTGTGTGTGAGAGAGAGGGGGTCACATCACAGTGGAGTCAGATGTCTTAACCGTGGCTTGTGTACTGCAAACACATACCAGCTTCATCACTGTGTCTGTCACGCGACTCTGTTCCCTTTCTGGTTCTGTCTTTACATTTATTTTGAAAGATGAAGCTCGCGATTATGGTAAGGGGCGTTACATTTCCGACGAGTGCTTGCGGTGTTCGGCCAATCACAATGCACTGGGTCAGCTGGCCAATCAGAGCAGACTGCGCTTGTCGGAAGGAGGGACTTTGTAGAAAACGAAGCGTTTGAGAGAGGCGGTGAATAGAGGACCTACAATAATGTACAGTATTTGAAAAATAATGTTTTTTGAACATTAAAATATGTCAACATATCCTGTTACACCAAATACACAAAATAATGATATTTAAAAAAAGCATCATATGACCCCTTTAAAAATATTCCTTTTTTTTTTCATAATTCTCCTTATGTGTGCTCCAGTGCAGACCACAACTTCATGCTTGAATAGTGTGCACTGTGTTCAGAATCTAATTTTGTCGCTAAACCCATCATTATGTAGAGTCATGTGAGCAGTTCTATACGCTCATTTCATTTTAATCCAGCAGTAATACAATAAAGAGCTCAAGTGTGGTAAACAAACACAATTACAGGTTGACCCGCCGACCTGTGGGGAATTAAAATGTCGTGAAATTTCTCTGGGGTTACCTACAAGGCCAGACACTCAGATGGCCTTCATTTATTTTCCAATCATGTTCATCTGACTAACATATAAACATTCATATAGTTATTCAGAGCATACCAGAAATGAAAATGCTAAATTTACTCCTGTAAATGTTACCAGCAGGACATTGACAACTCTCATTGTTCTTATCGGTTGTAAGTTCGGAGAGGAATACTGAGGATAAGTGGAAGGCATTTTAGTCTTTTACAAAGACTAAAAGAGGAATGTTGCGTATTTGTAAAGATTTACTAATGTTAATCAGGCTTTCGACTGCTAAACTAATGCCACTCTAGACATGCTGATTATACAACTGGAGGTTGAACAAGGTCTTTTTAATGTATTTTTTATATAATATTTGAATCTTTGACGACCCAGCATCATCTATCTATCTATCTATCTGTCTATCATTTTGTCTACAAATTAGTGGTCAGTCACTTTTTATTATAAATAAAATATTTATGAATCACTTTAATTATATAAATAAGTGAAGGGGAATAATATTGTTTCTAAACATCTCATTCATCTTTTAGATTTCAATTTGCCTTGTTTTTTAATTGGTCTGAAGAGGCCAACTCTCAAGAGGCCAACATTTCATAAATCTTGTGCTCATAATTCAGGCCGAGTAAACTTTTCACAAATATCTTACAGTGATTGCCTCAGAATAGACCATTATGGTACTTTGCTTTATGCAATTCTTGCCTTTTTTTGAGTACTAGAAAAAGGTTCATCAACAGTGCTCAACAGACATTACTAAAACATGGCCACCGTCATCGCAGACCTGTCTGGAATGTGTTCATAAACTAGAATATTTATCATCAAGCTACCGCGGTCGAGACCAACTGTCACCTATTGTGAAGAGATTTTTTTTCATCTTGTTAGTTCATTTCCTCTCAAAGCTCTACAGCTACTTGGCAACCTTAGTAGAAAGTAGACTTTAACTTTTGGAGACAAGAACCAGTGTCTGGAGCTCATGCCTCTCGCCAACACCACCGATTTCTATGCTGTCAAACATATATTTGGAAATGTATAGCTTTTTCTCATGTTTATTTTCTGATGGATTTTGTCTGTAGAGCACAACAGGTGGGTTCCAGAGCTAAAAATCCCATTCATTTTCTTCATTGAGAAATAGATTTGAATGATTCTGTATATAAACCTTTCAAAACAGATGTACTATGAGCTCGGAAAATATCAGTCTGATATACTTCTTTTAAAACCATCAGCCAGCATTACTTCTCTAAATATTCAATCTCATTTTAAAATAACATTAATTGTCATGTTCTAGGTGATTAACTTTATATTGTTTTTATACATTTAACTAATAATTATAAATCAATTTGTTTGATTTGATATGTTATTTGCAAAGCTTCATGGGATTGTAGTTCATTCATTCATAAAAGATATTAAGCACAAAGTCCTTTTTCTGATTTTTGTATGTTTATTAATTTAATTAATAGTAATTAATTCAGTTTGTAATATAATTTATCTTGGAGCTGCTTGTTTTAGTTAATGACTTGGAACTGCATCTAGCTAACTGTATTGAAAAATATTTTTAAATCCCAATGAAAAAATGAATGGAAATATACTTCCAGAACCAAGACCACTAAAAAGTAGGCAATTGCCATTATGAGCTATCGCTATACAAATGTCTCTAAGCAAAATTGGAACATATGCAGTACAGTGTATGAAATATGTAACCATCAACCAACCCTAAAGTTATTTTTGTTAATGATATTTTTTATCTAGATTTACTGAACCAACAGAATATTATGCCCTTCTGTTTGTAGCTGTCTAAACTCCCTTTGATGATAAGGAGGCCACATGCCATGCATTGTCCATTTCTTCGCCCTTTAAAATGCAGATTTATGGTGCTTTTCCTCCGAAACCAAGGTTATTTTCTTGGTGTCGCAACTACTTTGAAATCAATATGCTTAAGTTGTTAAGATTGACGCTTCATCTTCATTTACAGCTCTTAAACATGTTGTAAATATTCCAATGACTGTCATTCCCTTTGGACAAGGATACAATTCTGGAGTATTGCTGTATTTCCGTTGCTCTTTCCACTGTGGACTGATAAGAACTCCAAATAACATTTATCCATAAGACTGTCGTTTGTTTCTATACAGATAAAGGATAGCACATCAGCCCTCGCTCTCGCATGTTCACTGCTTAAAGATGCTTCACTAATGTCTCTCATTTTAATAATGGATATGAATGAGGAAAAACTCCCTGCCAATGAGGTTATTGTCAGCATTTAGCCTGCATACTGTACAAGCAATATGCACACATCCTCGTTGAATGTGACAGATTTACAGGTATAAGCTGGCATCTCATCTTAAATCAGCCAGGAACAGACTTGTTCTCGTGCCCTTGTGCATTTCACAGTGCTTCACCAACACAGAGCTGTGTGAATAATTGCTCCAGGCCGATAAACTGTTTTATGGATAGCAATAAATAATTGTTCCACTCCTATCCCAGACATTTCAGTCTATTTAACCTACAATTTGCTGCTTCTGACATTTCTAGGACACTACTTTGTTAATTGTTTACCCAATAATGAAAATTCGGTCACCTCATGCCACTTTAAACTTGTCTGACCTTCTTTGGTGTGTTATTCCTATTCTCACTATTCGTTTAAGGAAGTCAGAGCAGATGTTTAAAGAAATGTACATTAGAGCTGTCCAGTGTTGTCAACTCTTACTCTTCATTTAACATTAAACAAAGTAAATGGTTTGAAGATCCTGAGATACTCATTAACCATTGTGTTCTTGTACCTGTGACTTTAAAATTGATTTAGTCATCTGTGTCATATTTATGTTCACATTCGAACTTAACTTGAAGTACAAAAACTCAACCATTTGTCCCATTTGAGTCTTATACATTATACAAACTAATATATGCAAAGTGAATCTAGACTGCTTACTTAAACTGAATGTTGCTGTGCAACTTTTCACAGCACATATTGTATGCACTTGGATGCAAATAAATGTTCTTTATTGGCATTGATGGTTCCATAAAGAATCTTTAACATTCGTGAAACCTTGTTTTTTCTATGGCATTACCGTGAAAACGCCCTTTTGGAACCCTTATTTTTAAGAGTGTAAAAAAACTATCCATTATCTGAATTGATTTTAAGCTAATTGGCTAATTCAAGTTGCCGATTCAGCTTATTTAAATGAAATCTATTTCTCTGCATATTGAGTGGTTACTGAAATGGAACAAGTAAAGAAACTTATTGATAATTGTAGCTTTTTGGAGGCTATACTCAGGTTGGTGCTGTAAGTTTTATGAAAGCTACCTATGATGAAAATCCTCCATGAAGTACAGTAAATCTTTGTGCTCTAAACTCAATTTCATAGAATATTAACAGATATAACCATCAAAGTGGGACTGTGATACTGAATGTCAAGGTCACTTACTATACTTTTTATGTTAGATAATCAGTTGTTTTCAAAGTAGATTTAACTGTAATACTTTGCGGTGGAATGTGTCTCCATCTAACTGGTACAATCAGAAACAGTTGAAACAACTATTTGTGAGCATGAATTATATTTCGTATTTAAAATTAAGTTAATTATTGATGCTAAAACTCTTACAGAGTTTCTCTCCTGTCTTTGATGAATGACTTTAGCCTTTGCTTTGAAGTTTATGGAGTATTTGATCGTTATTCTAATGACTATGTGATGTCTTTGAGTGTCTAGGCAAAACTAACACATTCTACCCTAGTGATTCTAGTGCACAAGTTCTTTATACCCTTTTTTATTTAGCCAGAATATTATGCAATCTACGGCCCTTTGTAGATTACATAATATTTTGGAAGTGTGCACCCCACTCTCTGTCAGGAAGAGACATTTTTGTGTCCATGACATTGATTTCTCTGGCACATGCAGCAAATTATTCCTTATGTCTGTGTAGATTTGAATAATCATCTTATACATTTTCCTTAATTGGAGTGGTAGTTTCAACTTTTCCTAGTATAAAATAATAAATAATTACACTATAAAACTGTCTTAGATTGAACTAATCAGTGAATTAAATTCTGGAGCTTTACCTGGAGGAATTCTATGAATCTGTGCTTATATACTCTGTGAATGTGTCATCAGAGAGTGTATATTAAACAATGGTTGTATATCTCAAAAGGCAACTATAGCATGAATTATATTAGGGACTATTAATACCGATGTATATTCCATCTCTTGGGAAATATTCATTGGAGTCATTCTGGGTTTGGTTCATATCACTCTGCTTACTAATGTGTTTTAATCTCCAATCTTTACTGCTGCCATTGATTTGGGTGTGAAAAGCAGACAAAATCCCTTGTGTTTAAGGCAGGGACACAGGTTGGAATGCCAAACCTTCTCTACCAACAGTGACTCAACTGATACGGTTTAAAAGTAGAAAGTAAAATTAGATGACGCATAAATCCCAAAATTGACCAGTTATTGCGCTATGCATTAAAGGGGTCATATGATGCTGCTAAAAAGAACATTATTTTGTGTATTTGGTGTAATGAAATGTGTTTATGAGGTTTAAAGTAAAAAAAACACAAAAATGTTTACATACTGTACATTATTGTTTCTCCTCTATGCCCCGTCTTTTTGAAACGCGTCGATTTTTACAAAGCTCATCGGTCTGAAAAGCGAGGTGTGCTGTGATTGGCCAGATATCCAGTGCATTGCGATTGGCCGAATACCTCAAGCGTGTGACGGAAATGTTACGCCCCTCACCATACTGTTGATGCCATGTCCGGCCAGAGCGACGAGACAAAAACATTAAAACCCATTATAAACGAGGCATTTGTTGCATCCAGTGGGGACATAATTACTGATTATAATGACTTATACTGTCTTTTTACGCGTTGCGTTGCATCTCACGCGTAAACATAAAACCCTATCTGCATTTGTGATCGGAGAAATGAGAAACAACAAGTGCTACTCTACACTCTTAAAAATAAAGGTGCTTCACCATGCCATAGAATAACCTTTTTGTCTAAATGGTTCCATAAAGAACCTTTAACATCTGAAGAACCTTTCTGTTTCACAAAAGGTTCTTTGTGGTGAAAGAAGGTTCTTCAGATTACAAAAAGGTAAGAAAGAGATGGTTCTTTAAAGAACCTTTGATTGAATGGTTCTTTGTGGAACCAAAAATGGTTCTTCTACGGCATCGCTTGAAGAACCTTTCGAAGCACCTTTATTTTTAAGAGTGTACACTGCCCAAAACTCGCGTTTGAATCATCAGTGGCAAATCCTTTAAATGAAAACGTACTTACAGACTGAGTCAGAACAGCCGGCATTGTAGTCTACTCTTCCAGGATCAGGAAACAGTCCTCCATAAAATGTGCTGCACACATCTGGATATTTGGGTTAAACTGTTCTGGAACAGTGTTGTAAATACAACTTAACCACTTACTTGTAGTCGTGTCCTCTTTTGAAAGACCAAACAAAGTAGTTTCGCTTTCACAACGAAAAACACGGCGGTCTAGCGTGAGCTGAGGCTGGGCTAGAGTGAGCAGAGGCGGCGGGGTTGAGAACGGCGTGGCCGGCAGATCCGACGAAGGAGCGGCAACCACATGTGACGACCCCGGGCTGGACTCCGCTTCATCCACGGTGATAGCCGATCCGGCAATCCACAGCACTAAGTTGATGTATTCCCTCAGCGACCAGCACGGATCAGCTCCAGGCATGACGAAGCGGAGTAGTTTCGCTTTCACAACGAAACACACAGCGTCTTCAGCACATGGCGGCAGCGGCAACAACAAAACTACAGTGAGAATAAAAGTTAAGCCTTCTTTCTTTGTGTGAACATTTGGGCGGCGTTATGCAAATCTTCCCACATAGTGAGGTAGATATGTGGGGGCGTGTTAGAACGAGCCGTTTTAAGTAGGCGTGGTTAACTCTTAACTTTTATAAAGAATATCTCTTTGGATTTGAGACTTTAGTCTTTGCAACTTTACAGATCTTCTTTATGCACCAAGAGCTTGTAACACTCCAAAGAGAAAGGAAAAATTTAAATCGCATCATATGACCCCTTTAACAGTGAATCCCACAGCAGATTTTCAGTTGCAAATGTATAAAACACATTTAGCCTGGTGGAAAGTGGGTCATTTGTGATTTACATGAATACAAAGGCTAAATATTAACACTGGGCTAACATTTAGTTAATTGTTAATTGACATCAAACCTGTCAGCTAATGCCTGCCATAAATAAAACTGGACTACTACAAGACTTAATCAATTTCTGCCAGACTAAATAAAGTAAATGTTTTATACATCTATAATTTTGTTTTAATGCTTATGATTACAGATGTATTTCAAACATAACAGTAATGTTTATTGTTATTTTTGGATGCAAGCCATGCAAGTGCAGTTTTTACATGGAATGTTAGTTCCAGATATGTGAAAAAATAAAAGTTGGGTGTGGATTTGTTTATCATAATTGCTATTCTGGAATGCTGAATGTTCAATAGCCTGAATAATATTGTTGCTGCTTTGTAGGTTTTGCAAATGGCAGAATGGTAATGCTGCTATTGATAGCTGATGATAGATGATGACCTATTTTTGGCATGATGAACAAGCATGGGCTCAGCCCATGTGAGGAAAGTTTTATAACAATACAAACAAACATTTCAACACCAACATTTTCCAGCCCACGCATTTTTATCCACATCTTTGTTTCATTTATGTTTTCCTTTCATGAATTCGGTTTAATTTCCCAGGAGTTATCGATTTAGTTTATGGTGTAAAATTGTAAAATAAATTTTTGTGTGTGTGTGTGTGTGTGTGTGTGTGTGTGTGTGTGTCAGTTTTTACATGGAATGTTAGTTCCAGATATGTGAAAAAATAAAAGTTGGGTGTGGATTTGTTTATCATAATTGCTATTCTGGAATGCTGAATGTTCAATAGCCTGAATAATATTGTTGCTGCTTTGTAGGTTTTGCAAATGGCAGAATGGTAATGCTGCTATTGATAGCTGATGATAGATGATGACCTATTTTTGGCATGATGAACAAGCATGGGCTCAGCCCATGTGAGGAAAGTTTTATAACAATACAAACAAACATTTCAACACCAACATTTTCCAGCCCACGCATTTTTATCCACATCTTTGTTTCATTTATGTTTTCCTTTCATGAATTCGGTTTAATTTCCCAGGAGTTATCGATTTAGTTTATGGTGTAAAATTGTAAAATAAAGTTTTTGTGTGTGTGTGTGTGTGTGTGTGTGTGTGTGTGTGTGTGTGTGTGTGTGTGTAAAATAAAGATTCCAGGTCAATTCTCATGAAGTGCAACGCAATTTTGGCTCCTGCCCCTTTAAAGGACAAGAACATGCTTCTGTCTCGCACCTCTCAGACTGTCTATGTGATGGACGTGTTGAAGCGCAGATTCATTTCTTCTGACTTTGGACTTACAGAATGATTCATTTTGCCGAGAAGCCGAGCGAAACAACTTTTCTCATTTACTGAGGAAATTAGACTGGTTTACAGCACCTTTCAACACGACCAAAGGAATTCACAGAACATTTCTTGCTACTCAAGAACATGTTACTCCGAACGGTAGGATGGCGAATATTTAACATATTAGTGAAATTCTGATTTGTGTTTTGTGTGTCTATACACTATACCTGTTATGTGCTTGTAGCTATTTAATACGATTCTGATTTTCACCTAAGTGACAAAATATGATAATGTCTTCATATGGGTAAATTTAATTTCTCATGCTGTTATGCATATGGTTCATAACCGACACGCGTTTCACTTGCAGATTAATTTAGGTTGTCCATATGCTTGACGTGACAAGTTTTTAACAGTCGAATTCTGTCTGTGTTGTGGCATTTAGTATGAATGATTAATAATCTCAGAAAAGCTTCCATTGCTTGGCGTTTTGACTAAATGTGCTCTTGTTCTCGATGCTGGGAAGCAGTAAATAAACCTGTAAATAACGTCTTACTATGCAAGTATGTTTGAAATTGTTATATCCATAATCAAAGATGTTTATATAGCCTAATAGGTACGAAATGATGTGCTATTTTGTGTATAGTTGCGGTTAAAGGGAGTTGTTAGTCACGCGCAGCATTTAAAATGGTGTTTTAGGCTACAGAACATATTTATTTTTATAACTTTATTAACCGTTGCGCGGATTAAAGTCTGGTTGAACTCGTTGTTTCACAGAGCTTGAAATTAATTAACGGCGTGCCAATGAAAAGAAAGCACGTGGGATAGTCTTGAGAAAACACAACATGTCTCAACAGCGGAGACTTCTCAAGACTTCTCTCGTACTGTCTGGCCGGTTCTCTCCATAGACGGAATATATCAAGTGTATATTAATACGCGTGTAATAGGCCTAGTATGTCAAGGAAAAAATGGACCACAGTGTGTGGTAGCCTAAATAGAAATTTAATCACTCCATGGTAATATTTAGTGCAATCTCAACCTGCACAGCACAGTGGTTTATGATAACCCTGAAAAGCTGAGGAAGACAGACTTGTGTTATTACAGTAAAATATGCTATTAAAATGACCCATACAACTTACCATTTTATAACAAATAAAATGAAAAAAAAATAGCCTAGTGAAACGTATTGTTGTTGATGTTTGTGAAGCTATTTTTAAATAGTTATGTAGAGGAGCATGACCAGGGTTAGAATTGATCTAAATTGTAATGTGATAGGCAGTCAAAAAAAAACAAAAAAAAGGACAAAGGAATCAGATGACCTTTTTCCTCTTTAGTATTTAATTACATTATTACTGGCATTTTGGGCTCATGCATAACATTTATTCCTATTCTAGGCTGTTTCTCAGAAAATGCTGCCATCTGTTTCCGCTGGCAAACTATTTATATGTAATTAACTCAAAAATCAGAGATACTGAACATAATCACTCTGTTTTATTGTACAAAACATGTACATAATTCATCACCATACATTTAAGTGCATTGTGTTAAATTGAAAAAAAATCTCTGCCTAAGCTTTTGTTCATTTTTATTTAAATATCGTGCTTGCATTTGCAATTTTTACTTAAATTTTTTACAATATTTTCAAAATATGAATTTAAAATTGTGTGAATTATTACATCAAATTGAACAAGTTTAAATGAGTGACTGAAAATGAATTGTGATATAATGTGGCACTTTATGATTAGGGTTAGTAATGAAATAATATATAAACACAATGCACTAATTGCAATACTGAGGTGGGAAATTATGATTTGTTGAAAGTCTGAGATAAAAGTCTGAGCTTTATTGATTTTACTAAGAAACTTCTTTATTTTAGTATGCTTCATATTAATATATTCTCCTCTCCTACTGAAGTAATTCCTGGCACTGTTTGTGGGCAAATATGAACCCATTCATATGAGCTGAGTGTTAAAAGGAGACAGCCTTGGCATCACAGTAGGGTCAGAAAAATACACAGTGCTAATGTTTTTCACCACTTCATCATAATCATTATAATTAATAGGACTGTGTGTGTGTTCATGTGAACACTTGCCACTCTAAAGTGAAAACAGCTAATAAAATCCCATCCTTGAGTCCTTTATGTTCACACAGTCAAGAGTTTAGTCTCAAATCATCACTGGCTGTTCATTAGGGCATGCATACTGTAAGGGAAACAGTGATAATAAATTAGCTCAAAGGGAATCATTTAAGATTTTAAAGGGAACTCCACCATTAATATGCAAGGGAATTAGGACAGAATCACTGTTTTACGGTTGATCACTGAGACGGCCTGCGATTCAGTGAACGAGCCGTATGACAGCAATTCTGCAATGGATATCAATATCCAAAATATAGTGAAAACACTATTAATTAGCATAGTAACAAGATCGGCAGTTTAAGACATTAACTTGTGAGCACAAAACACAAGATACTTCTCTTTTCCATATAAATAAGGCTTTATTGGATAAATCTAAGACATATAAACTAATCTAACACACGCATTCACACACAAGTTGCAGAAAGAGAGAAAGTGAGGAAAATAATTAGTTTAAGAGAATGAAAATGTGAAATCCCAAGTTACAGCAATATGTGCCATTGTATAGATCTGAACAACCATCAATCACTTAATTAACCCTCGCACTGAATTCCTCAATGAGGTTAAAATTGTCTGATTTATGACATCCTGTTGTCTTGGGCCTCTGTGGAATTTTTGTGACTCCTCGTGCCTCAACTCGGTTTTGACCAAATCTTAGATTGTCTGATTCGGTCTGATATCCTACAATACAGTAGTTTTGTCTGCCAGCCTTACATGCTTGATTTGAAACGCTTGGAGGAAACAATTACAGATGCTATGAAAGAAACTGTGTCCGTGATTTGGCTTGCAGAATTGTCTGTTGCAGTTCCCGGAAACACATAAATATGTCGTAAGACCTGAAGAAAGCACTGTCCTATTTGATTATGCACCCTGTTTTCAAGTGCCAAAGGGTTTTACACCCTTTACTTTTTTTGGTTGTCTTTAAATATTTATTTTCACGGCCTTCCTGTTGTATACCGGCATCAGTGTTTGATTTATTCCTGCATCGTACAATGGTGCTATTTTGATCATCTTGTTTTGTATTTCACTACTTTGGGATACGCCAGGCTGATCCTGACCACAACAAGTATAATGTTCCTACAGCTGTGGGTCTCAGGAGTATCTTGCATTTGCTTTTACCAGAAATAGAAACTAACTAGACTGTCTATTTTCAGATGATGTGTTAATGATTGTTTTGAAACAGATGTTGTCAGAGAGGGGATGTGCAGCGTGGTGGGTTGAATGGTGGGTGAATATTGCAGTGTTTCACGGTTCACTGAACGCCCACCGAATACTCGGTTTGGAGAAATGTACCAGAAAGGAATTCATTACATGATTTTCTCATTAGAAACGAGAGACTTGCAAATAAAGGTGTAGTTTTTGTAGTTAAAAGTGACGTTAATATTTTGTGAGATGGAGATTTCTGCTCTACAAAAAAGGAAAAATGCAGATTCAGAGTAAAAGTGCATATTTAAAAAAAAAAATTTATTGTAACATTTTCTCTGTGTCTGTGTTTTGTGTTTGTAAGGCAGTATTACAGTCTGAATTGTAATAGAAAATCTATTGTTTACAAATTTTAGGAGCATAAATCAAATTGTTATGTAAAAAAGAGGCACATAAGATCTTGGATGGACTTGGACATTTGGGAGGTACTATTATGTTCTTACCAACACTCTTATGGCAGTTCGTAACTATTTTACATTTTGGCAAATTGGTGGTGACTTTTTATGAATTTGTATGATTTCAGTCATATGTTTTCATGCAATATTCTTACTCCCCACTAATAGTTAGTTTTAAGAATGTACCTTTATTCTTAGTTTTTATTTCAAAATTGTACACATTCATATGAAATGTAAAATAGGTTATGTTTTCTCATGAGATTAGAAGAGGTACATACTCTGTTTTCTAAGCAAAATATTGTTTCACTATATGCTTATTTTGACCTCACAGAATTCTTCTACATGTTTTTGGCTTCCTAAAGCAAGCAACTCAACAAGCTGCTTATTAATAGTTAGTAAGATTGGTAGTTATTAAATTTAGGTATTAGGGATGTAGAATATGGTCATGGAGAATATGTGCTTTATAAGCAGGGGCGTAGCCATCATTTCAGAAGTGAGGGGGACAGAAATGTTATATAACATTAGAAATATATAAGAAATATAGAACATAAAAGAAATATATATATAACATTTCTGTAATCTATATAACCTACCAGTCAACAGTTTTTGAACAGTAAGATTTTTAACGTTTTATAAAGAAGTCTCTTCTGCTCACCAAGCCTGCATTATTTGATTCAAAGTACAGCAAAAGCAGTAATGTTGTGAAATATATTTACTATTTAAAATAACTGCTTTCTATTTGAATATATTTTAAAATGATTGCTGTGATCAAAGCTGAATTTTCAGCATCATTACTCCAGTCTTCAGTGTCACATCCTTCAGAAATCATTATAATGTGCTGATTTGCTGCTCAAGAAACCTTTTTTAATTATTATTATTATTATCAATATTTAAAACAGTCGAGTAAATTTTTTCTGGATTCTTTGATGAATAGAAGGATCCAAAGATCAG
>NW_015505529.1:1506291-1546746 GCF_001515645.1 Sinocyclocheilus grahami
ATTTCAGAAGTGAGGGGGACAGAAATGTTATATAACATTAGAAATATATAAGAAATATAGAACATAAAAGAAATATATATATAACATTTCTGTAATCTATATAACCTACCAGTCAACAGTTTTTGAACAGTAAGATTTTTAACGTTTTATAAAGAAGTCTCTTCTGCTCACCAAGCCTGCATTATTTGATTCAAAGTACAGCAAAAGCAGTAATGTTGTGAAATATATTTACTATTTAAAATAACTGCTTTCTATTTGAATATATTTTAAAATGATTGCTGTGATCAAAGCTGAATTTTCAGCATCATTACTCCAGTCTTCAGTGTCACATCCTTCAGAAATCATTATAATGTGCTGATTTGCTGCTCAAGAAACCTTTTTTAATTATTATTATTATTATCAATATTTAAAACAGTCGAGTAAATTTTTTCTGGATTCTTTGATGAATAGAAGGATCCAAAGATCAGTATTTATGTGAAATAAAAAGCTTTTGTAACATTATACCATTCAGTATAATTTTTTTTTTTTTGTAAAATAAATTATAGAAATGAACACTTTTATTTAGCAAGGATGCTTTAAATTGATCAAAAGTGATGATAAAGACATTTATAATGTTACAAAAGCTTTTTATTTCACATAAATACTGATCTTTGGATCCTTCTATTCATCAAAGAATCCAGAAAAAATTTACTCGACTGTTTTAAATATTGATAATAATAATAATAATTAAAAAAGGTTTCTTGAGCAGCAAATCAGAATATCAGAATGATTTCTGAAGGATCGTGTGACTGCTAAAAAATTAGCTTTGAAATCACAACAAATTACATTTTAAAATATATTCAGATAGAAAATATTTATTTTAAATAGCCTAGTGAAAATATTTACAAATTTTACTGTTTTGCTGTACTTTGGATCAAATAAATGCAGGCTTGGTGAACAGAAGAGACTTCTTTATAAAACATTAAAAAATCTTACTGTTCAAAAACTTTTGACTGGCAGTGTATATGCAACTTTAATTGTTCTCTAATTTCTAGCTTTTAATTGACTTAGAAATCAGATAACTATAACTGGACAATAAGCAATAATAATGATTTGTTTATATACTACAAACACTTTTTTTTATCACATAATAAGGTAGAATAGTTTCTATACTGTAATAAATGCTATGTCAATTAGCACTGCATTGTTCATATACTTTATTTATTACCTGGAGATGACTTGACAAACACAAATAAACCATATATTGTTGCAATCGTATGTTTAATGTCTTCATGTTTCCAAACGTTTCTGTTTTCTGTGAAAACAACTGTTTTCAGATAGCTGGACGCTTTTGTCCATTTCCTCGTACGACTTTCTGCTCGAGAGTGCCCTCCGGCTTCGAGTATGAATGAAACATACACTGCACGGAGTGTTTAGCGCTCCACGATGTTCATCATACACAGACTATCCTGTCTCTTTGAATTTAAATCTATATTTATTCACACCGGCTCTTGAAAAACTCTATGCGAACACACTTGCCCAAAAAAGTGCGGGGGATGAATTTACGTGATATTAAAAGTGGGGGGGACACGTCCCCCGCGTCCCCTGTGTAATCTACGCCCCTGTTTATAAGTGCTAATAAACAGCCAATATGTTATTAATCGGCATGCTAATAAGCAACTAGCCTAGTTAATAGTGAGAATTGGTCCTTACTAAACTGTCAGCAAACTATTATATTCTTGTGGAACTTATTGTCAGTTCCAGCTTTAAAAATATATATTTCTGAATCACTCTCCAAACAAAGGCTGGACTGCATATGCCCACAGAGGATGCATTACAGTCCTGTAGATATAAATAATCTGATACGGCTAATGGAATATCCACGTTTTTACTTTTTGACCCTTTGAAGTCTTGGGCTGGTTTTGGGAAACCATTTTTAATGTTCATAGATCACTATGAAAGATGTACACTGTAAAAAATAAGTGTAATTTTAACTGTAAAATTTTGTAAATACGCTACGGAAAAAAAAATGTTAATAGATTAACAGTAAGTTCCCGTACTATATACAGGGAAAAACTGTAAAATATCTAACCAGACATTTCATGTAATTTTACAGTAAAATGCTGTTAATTTTACAGTTTTAGAAGTAAAAATAACAAATCAATGTATAATTTACAGTCAAAAACTGTAAACTGATATTCCCAGAATTCCCTGCATTACACTCCATATTTAAAAGTATTTTGTTTAAATAATCATGCTTTTTTTAATAGTTTTTGTTATTAGTTATGTATATTTGGGCTTTATGTTACATCTTCTGTTGTTTAATGAAAGTTGAATGCATTATTTAAGTATCATGTGTGTTACCATGATGGTGTTTTGTGTTTGCGTGAATGACTCTGTGCACCTTCAATATATTAGTATATACTTCTGCTTGTGGCGAAGCTACTTGTGATGAGCTTTGATTCTTCATGTGGCTTTCTCTTTTACCACCTGCATTATTATGGTGGTTGTCAGTATGTTAAAGGTACAAAACAGATTTTAATAGCAGTGTGCATTGTTGAATTTACTGGTTTACATTAAAATGTTCTTGTTTGTAAATTACAGTTAAAATTACAGTTTTTGGCCATAAATGTGTTTACAGTTTTTCTGTATTTTTTACAAAATTATTCTGGCAACCACAGCTGCCAGAATTATTTTGTAAAAACTACAGAATTTTTTTTACAGTGTAGTATAGGAATGTTAAACAAGCTGCTTTGAACAGAGAGTGTATGCCATTAAATTTAGTACCCAGGAGGTCCTGGGTTTCAATGCTTTAATAGATCTCCAAACATGCCCATTCTGCATTCCAGTTCTCTGAGCGGAGAACAACACTCACCCATCAAACACAATACAGACCTTTGATGATTTATATGAATTATATTTGGCTTGTCAAACTAACAAAGCAACATCTAAATCAAACTATCCAGGGGTTTAAAGCAATGGCTGTCTATTCTGTGCGGGGTGAGCTACATTTCTAGCAAAAATGCCTTTTGCAAACCACTGTGAACTTTGACGTATTCTGTATTTGTTCACATTAGAAAAGGACAGGAATATGCTGGACACTTGATGGTGCAAGCCTGATGTAACAGTTTTAAAATTCATTAAAGTTCACCCAAAAAATACAAATTTGCTGAACTCACTCTCAGGCCATCCAAGATGTAGATGAGATTGTTTCTTCATCAGAACAGATTTGAAGAAATGTGTCTCTCATTCTGACGGCACCCATTCAGTGCAGATCCATTGGTGAGCAAGTGATTTAATGCTAAATTTTTTCAAATCTGTTCTGATGAAGAAACAAAATCTACATCTCGGAGGGCCTAAGGGTGAGTATATTTTCAGCACATTTTTTTGGGTGAACTACTCCTTTAAAAAGTGCATAGATAGATGCCACTGTCGTTTTTGTAGAATATGTTGTCTATTTACATGGGTAATAAATGATGGTGCATTTGAGGTCAGACTGCAGGCAGCCTGTGAGTTGTGTAAGCAAGTATATAGCCGTAGCTAATCTGGCTCACTAATGTTGTTGCTGCTTTTAAGGTTTAGTTGGTGTTGCATTTATCAGGCACACTGTTAGTGTGTATAGGGCTGTCAGAAATGTTGCATTCGAATTTTAGGTGTGTGTCAGGCAGCCTTATCAGTGGTGCACGAAATGCGACGACTATGTAAGTGTCATTGCATTTTAATGCTTTTGTTAGCCTATCCAGTTGAATCCACTAGATGCAGCGCTGCTACTTGTTCATTCAAAATATTGTAGAAAAAGAGAACAATCAATGCGGGGAAGATGCTGTTTACGTCAAAACCGAAACCAAGCTGTTCACACAGAACGCATATTTATCGCATTTTCTAGAGGGACATCTATCACCATTGCACTCGCGTCTCGCACAAGAGAGCCGCATGTTTAGAAAGCCATGTAAAATTAATGTAAGTTAAACTTTTAAAAAACATGTCTCAAGACTTTATGGCGGTTTTCCCCATCCCACTGCATCTCAAGTTTTTAAATGAAGAAAGTACTCTTTGTGATTGGTTTTCGGTCCTTTGTATTAAACTATACATACATGCATGATGCTGTTTTGTTTCTAACTGTTTAAGCAACTTTATTAATTATATAAAGTTTATAAACGTTATTTTAAACATTATGCATTTTATTTTTTAAAAGATAGTCCTGTTATTTTATTATGCTTTGAAGAAACGTGCATAATATTTTGCTCGATGCACCCTCTTGTGGCCTCAGGAGAGAAGCCAAAAGCTTTTTTTCCCCCTAACTGAAATTATGCCTATATAAATGCCTAAATTTGAATATAATTCGAATATTGATAATATTTAAGTAAAAAATTCGAATTTAGTTTTTTCAGGCATTTTGACAGCCCTATATAGTGTGTGAATGTCTCTGAGTGCAGGACCGCCTAAGACATAAGCTATTACTCTGGAAAGAAAAAAACAACAAAACTCTCTTTTCACTTTCTATTTCTGCCAGAGCTTTAAGTGAAGGGCAGGCCTCTTATAAGTCTCCAATCCCAAATTCAGTTTGGGTTGAATTTCAAGTAATGTGAAAAATCAAGATGTACTGATGCTTTCCTTAACTCGCATTGATTGTTTGCTGAAACACATGAGAATTTAGTTAAAAAACATGTTTTTTCCTATGGTTACATTAATGACATTTTTGCGTAATTAGACAAAGTCTGGTCCTTATTGCAAATTATTGTACTTGATATGAAATACATGATGTCACCAGCTTCATGTTGGAATTTCTGTCTGTCCAAAAGTCATTATTTTACAGACAAAATTAAGTCATAAACTGTTCAAAAGTTTGCATCAATAAGACTTTTTAAAATAAATTAATGATTTTATTTAGCAAGCATGCATTCAATTGATCAAGAGTGACAGTGAAGATCTTACATTGTTGCAAAAGATTTTTATTTCAGATAAATTAGGTTCTTTGAAACCATTTCATCAAATAATCCTGAAAAATATCAGTTTATTCAGAAATATTAAGCAGCACAACTGTTTTATATATTTTAATAATAAATGTTTCTTGAACAGTAAAGCTCAGATGCAAAAGCCTCTAAGTGCCGTTTAAAATTTTCTTCTAAAATGAGCATTTTTATCAGACTCCTTTGTGTGGGTTCAGTAATTTCACTTTAATTGCTTTAAGTGAAATAACTGAACATAAACATAGGAGCCTGAGAAAAATGATAATTTTAGAAGAACATTTTAAATGGTACTTAGAGGCTTTTGCATCTGAGCTCTTCATATTGAATGATTTCTGAAGGATCATGTAGCACTGAAGGCTGGAGTAACGAGTCGACTGCTGAAAATTAAGCTTTGTCATCACAGAAATAAATGTTTTAAAATATACTCAAATAGTAAACAGGTATTTTAAACTGTAATAATATTTCACAATATCACCTTTTTTATTTATATTGATCAAATAAATGCATCCGTGGTGAGCATATGAGATTTTCAAAAGCTTAAATACAATCTGACAGACAACCAAGCTTTTAAACGGTAATGTTGTAAAGTGGGGTGGAATGTGATTCAGGGCTGGTAACCTGATGGTTGCTGGTTTAAATCCCACAAGGAGTCATGAGATATCATCATTGAAACTTTGACTAAGAAACTTTACTCCAGGTTACTCCAGGAGGATTGTGCCTGTATTAAGTGTACTAGGGATGCACCGATATGAAAATTTTGGCCGATACCGATAACCGATTATTCTTTATTTTTGAAAGCCGATAACCGATATGTTGGCTGATAAATCTATATCCAAATTGTTATATACTTTTTGAGAGCCTGATTACAAAAAAGGTCTCATCATTAAAAGCCACATCCCAAACACTTCAACATAAGCAGCCTAGTTTGAACGGTGTACGTTTTAAAAATATTTTTACTCTCCCATTACCAAATTTAGTCATAAAAAAGTCTTACAAATAAATAAAATAATGCATAAATAATGCAAACAAGTCACTGGACATCATTACACGTGTAAAGAATCAAAATGAATGTGTACTGTAAGTAAATTAATAATGAACTAAACAACTTTTTATTTGCTAAATGACTACACTGTCTACTTACATTCTCTGTTATTTTTTTCATATTGTGATGTACAGTTAATCAGTGGGCCTAGTTGATTTGTCTGACCAAAATTATTTTTCCAGCAGCTCTGTGATGTTGTGCCTGAGCAGTGTTGCTCTGTTGATTGTCTTATGGAAACTGATATGCCTGGAATAAAACACAGGCGAATGCTCTTGCCTTTAAGAGATGTATTGTCTAATGACCTCTTTTCTTATCCTTAAATGCTTGCTTGTGAAATGTCGGTTGGTGTGCCATAAGGGTTGGCAAGCTGTTGTGAATGAGTCATTTGACTGTGTCCAGGGTTTGGTGTAATTATATTTTTGGCTGGGGCACAAATGGATATCCTGGGTTAAGTATACTCGATGAATTAATCAAAATAACTTTAAAGGTGATGCAATACAAACATTGCAGAATTGCTTTCTGGCCTTCATGGCTAATTTGTTGCGTAACTCTATCTAAGAGTCATGCAGCACTCCCCACTTAGAAATTATTTGTTTAAAAATGTGCCCAGAACTTTAATGGTAGCATGACAACACAATCGTCACGTAAATAAAGGCTGAAGACATATGCTCAGAATGCTTTCTCAAACATCTAGTTCTAGGGCCATAGATGACTGGGGAAAACAATGCTAAATGCAATCAAATTCAAATGCAACAATTAAGCAAAATATGATTTAATAGGGAGGAGAAGTTTTGTTGTTGATATTACTGTATTTTGGCACAAATTCATCTCTCACTTGGCCCTCAACATTATCATCGTCATCATCATCAAATAAAAATCCTAAAAAAACACATGGTTAATCATGAATTGTGCCAAACACATTATGCAAAAAAGCATGACACTATTGAAATATTAGTGTCATTTGAATACTAAAATTGTCCATTTTGATCTATTCTGTTAATGTGATGCAAATAGTTTTGTATAAAGATGTGTAATAAATTCAAATATTTGCTCTTTAATACAGTAATTTTGGTACTAAATCAGGTCAGTATCCAAACATTTGGGTACTGAAACAAAACCAGTTCAAAACTACTTCATTGTACCACTATTAGGGAAACATTTGAAGGAAATATGACCAGTTTTCATGTTTATATAACCAACTACATAACTAATTATATAATCATAATTAGCAGCTCAAGCATTAAGAATTTGAGCACAGACTGTACTCAAGGTCAAAGTTTTCCCTTTTCATTTAATTATTGAAATTACAAGTTTAAGAGGAAGAAGTAAACTCTGTTAATATTCCGCTAACAATGTGATCAGAGTGATTACATGGGTGTCCTCTTCCTGAATTTCCTTCTTTAAGTCCACCGTGTGGGTTTGTTTATACCCTCAGCACTTTCCAGCCTGTTTAACACAAGACCAACTAAATTATTCAACACCAACCTGATCATACATGCATAGCAGGACACTCCTTTATTTACATCATCTGGATTAAGCATACTGTTTCCTCCTTTTGAGCACGCTTGAAGAGACTTCAGTCAACTGTTTCTCAGGAAAGGAGCTCAAATGACTTTCCTCCATGAACCATGGTCGATTGAGCTGAGATTTAGCAGCAGTGTCTGGATTTTGTTGTCTGCTGAAGGGCTCAGTCACCCAATTTTGACAAAGGATGTGTTTATTTTTAGAAAAACTACTAATCTTTTATGTGGTTTCCTCATCTATAATTCATGTTCTAATCCACTGTATTTTGTGAATTTCAAGGGAATTTTCTCGGTGTATTTAGTTCTTCTGGTTTGCGCAATGTCATATTTCTCTGATTTTAGAGAGGGTCTGAAAATGAATAATATTAAAAATGTTATTGCTCATAAATGTCTGATATTCTATGCTATTTTTAAATTCTACGTTAATTAGATAAGCTTAAAATGCTAAAATAACAAAAAACGTGTAAAAATGAGATTTGTTCAAGATTGCATTTATCAGTGTTATTAAATAACTAATGTTTTTAAATATTGAGTTGAATTAAGGTCTTTGCACACCGAGTCCGAAACTCTCGTCCAAAATTTTCGCACATTAAAAAATAACAATCGCGTTTACACACTGCCTCCAAAACTTTCGTCCGTCATAAACAAATTCGGATCAGGCTCGATTTTCTTAGTTTTCGCATCTGTAGCAAGCATTTTGATAGGAAAGGATAACGAATACGAAAAAAAAAAGAAAAAACACATGCGAAAACTTCAGACTCCATGTGCAAGGACCTTTACTCCTTACTGGCAGGTCTGGTGTTTCTGAAGTGGCTGACAAATTGCTTGTTTGGATTATGGAAAGAATGAACTACATATGTACATGTCTAAGGAAAAAGTGACAAACCTTTATGTCAAGTTAATGCAGGTTTGGGTCAGATGGGCTACTTTCATGTGTAATGTTTTATTGCAGAAGATTTAATAAGGCCACATAAAGTAAATGCAGACATAGACTGGAGGTTCAAGAGCTTGGAGCCATCTGGTTGTTAATTTTTTTCGAGCTGTCAGATCTATGCTTCCCTTAGAATTCTCTGCTGTGTTTCGATCCTGAAGGGTGCAGCTGGTGGCACATAGGTCTGAAAGAATGGCCTGCCCTGGTTTTGTTTGGACGAGGGCCCAGCTTTAAGATGTATGGCCCCTTGTACCTGTCTCAGTGATGAAGAGCACCCCCACCATCTTCCTCCTCACTCTAGCTGTCCTGTGCAGAGCTGAGGTATTGATCAACATATATATTTTAGAGCAAAAGACAGCACGTCTCTGTGTGTGTGTGTGTGTGTGTGTGTGTGTGTGTGTGTGTGTGCGTGTGTGTGCGCTTACATAAAGAGCTCATATGTCCTGCAATACCTATTACTTATGTTAATTGTATAGTGCTTTTTTGGCATTTTTGAACTTGAAGGTTTTAGACTTTCATTGTAATTGACAAAAAATGTTGCTGAAGAGTATTTTTGCAGCGATGCCTTAACCATTTTTGGGTTCATCAAAGAAACTTTCAGTGAACAGTTCTTTAAAGAACCATTTTTTCTTAGTGTTAAGATCATTTTAATAATCTAAAGAACCTTTTATGCAATGAAAAGGTTCTTTGGATGTTGAAGATTCTTCACGGAACCATCAATGTCAATTAAAAAAACTTTATTTGTAAAAAGTGTGGCAAAAAGCATGAATAACTGTCAGAATTTCTTGCATGTAGGATGATGACTTTAGGACAATAAGACCAGAAACATGTATCAAAGCAGTAAATAAGGGCAATTTTGATTTCATTTTGAGATAGATGTATCCTGGTGTCATATGTGTCTTTCAGAGTGTGCATGGGAAGACGGTGAAGGACACAGTGCAGGAATGGAACAGGTATCGGAACGAGTGCATCGTGAAGATAAGCTCACAATCCACCCCCTCGGGTATGCTTTAGCTCATCCCATCTGTGTGTGTGTGTGTGTGTTTCTATATCAACATCGGAAAACAGCTAGTTGAGATTTGCTATGTCTATAAAGAAACTTAAACACACAGAGAGGAACGTTTCACTAACCACTCTAAATGTTTGTCATGAATCTGTCTCGCAATATAAATCTTGCTTGCCTAAGGAGTGTCAATAAGGATAACGTTACACTTCTAACATGGAATTTGACAGTTAGACATACAATTTCATATATAATGTAAGCTCTGACAGGAATTATATAGAAGTATTGAACCTTTCATATTCACATTAAGTCTATTTTCTCCATTAGGTTTGTTTTGCAAAAGCATGTTTGATATGTACGCTTGTTGGACAGATGGAGTTCCCAACACAACTGTGAAAGTGCCTTGCCCCTGGTATCTGCCTTGGTATGATCAAGGTATGGCTGCCAATAATAGTGCCTATTGGCATGGAAAAATAAAAATGTTTTACAAATTTCATGCAGTTCACCAATTTAATCACATCTTAAAGCTTAAAGGGATAGTCTACCCAAAAATTTTGACATCACTCACTCTTGTGTCATTCCAAACTTAGATTTGCTTATGTGAAACGTAAAAGATGATATTTTGAAGAATGTTGTAACTAAACAGTTTTGTTTTCCCTTGACTTTCATTGTATGACAAAAAATGCAATGGAAGTCAATGGGAGCCGAACATGAAGGTGAATAAATGATGATAGAATTTTCAAACCCTTGCTTTTCTTAAAATCATGTTTATGTTAAAAGCACAATATGTAATTTTCGCCGCTGGAGGGCGCATATTCAAAATAAACAAAGAGACAAAGACGTAGTTTGATGATGCAGTGACTGAGTGTGGAATCATGCAGTTGTGGTCTTCATCCCCACAGCCGATGCAATCCGACGGGACTCAGGCAGAAATCATGTTCATGGATGAGCTAATGATTTATTAACGTAGTAGAATGAAGCAGGGTGAGGCTGAAAGCCGTCGAAGCGAAACGAGGCCGCTGGACGAGCGTGACACACGGCTCGAAAGCAGCGGAGCTTTTATTATGCCACAGTCGACTGCTTCTGCTCTTTCCGATCGTGCGTATGTGGGGGGGAAAAAAGCAGCGCTGTTTTATCCTACTAGATACATTTGAAAGTTCTGTTATTATGCTACTCTGTGTGGTCGTCACCGGTCTATTAAACGCACAACATATTAAAGCGTCTTTGGTGTTTCCATGTTTTCTACAAAACAAAACCGGAAATCGAGGGGTTATGACGTCATCGGCAGGCGCCACTATGGACACGGTCCGTGTCACTACTCAAAATTGCTTATTTCTCTGGATTTAAACATTCTTCGAAACATTTGGGATAATGCAAGTACACAAGTCAGCAAAATATATAACACTGTTCTAGTGGTTTTTGGATATTTTAATAAAAAAATCTTACATATTGTGCCTTTAAATCCAATTATGGGATTTCCTGTATGAATCATGCAAAACCTGTTGGTATAATCCTAGGGTGTTGTGAGTGGGTATCAGGACATTTATATGTAGTTTCTAAGCTGTTCTTATTGCCATTTTATTTTCTGCCAGGTAAAAACCATACACCCTCATAATACAAAGATACAAACTGAGGTGGTACCCTAAGGTACAAAAGCTAAAAGGTACATCTTTGTACCTTATTTACCCCTAAAAGGTACATATTAGAGGTACATACTGTAATTTTGTACCTAAAGTGTGCATAGTAGTATTTTGGTATTAGCATTAGTACAAGCACTAAATACAGTACTTTTAGTATTAGTATTTTGAAAGGGAACTGCTTCAGTGACAGTTTTGTACCTTTTTAAGAGAGTGTTGCATTCTTTTAGAACA
Source organism: Sinocyclocheilus grahami (assembly GCF_001515645.1). NCBI lineage: Eukaryota > Metazoa > Chordata > Actinopteri > Cypriniformes > Cyprinidae > Sinocyclocheilus > Sinocyclocheilus grahami. The sequence goes on from NW_015505529.1 coordinate 1,517,611, forward strand.
TGCTAACCATAAGAATGAGCAATAATGGTGTTTTTGTTAGCACATTATGAATTATGCCATTGGTTATAATTAATGTGACTGTGTTCAGTCAGGACTGAATTAATAAAAAGGTTCATAGTGGACTCTCAAATATTAGACATGTTTGAAAACTGTTGTCTGTTACTGTCCTCTGTAGTGCGTAATGGGTTTGTGTCGCGGGAATGTGGTTCAGATGGCCAGTGGCTCACCGTCAACGACAGCCGCACATGGAGAGACCACTCACAATGCAATGCAGATGACAACCAGGAGAAACAGGTAAAGTGACCCCAAACAGAGCATTAAATGGTGTGTAAAATGAAAAAGAAACCTAAAAATAGGTGTACAGTGGGTACGGAAAGTATTCAGACCCCCTTACATTTTTCACTCTTTGTTATATTGCAGCCATTTGCTAAAATCATTTAAGTTATTTTTTTTCCTCATTAATGTACACACAGCACCCCATATTGACAGAAAAACACAGAATTGTTGACATTTTTGCAGATTTATTAAAAAAGAAAGACTGAAATATCACATGGTGTGTGTATTGCTGTGACACTCATATATTTAACTCAGGTGCTGTCCATTTCTTCTGATCATCCTTGAGATGGTTCTACACCTTCATTTGAGTCCAGCTGTGTTTGATTATACTGATTGGACTTGATTAGGAAAGCCACACACCTGTCTATATAAGACCTTACAGCTCACAGTGCATGTCAGAGCAAATGAGAATCATGAATTGTGGCAAGGCACAGATCTGGCCAAGGTTAAAGATATGACAAAGTTTTGGTAGACTCCTTTAGTGGTACTGTATGGTATTTGTTTCTTATTTGTTTCTGACTGTTAATTTTTTTGACCGTTAGAGAGCTTAGTTTAGAGAAATATGACTAATCAGTTGATAAACATATCTACAGATTGTGAAATAAATAGGCATAATTAGTCACGCTAATTACATAATTATTCATGCTATGTTAAAACAGCGAAATTAGTTGTTTGGCTTTGTTAAATTCAAGTTGCAATTCAGTAAATTCCACTTGCTGTTGTTCCAGTTCAAATTAAAATTCCATTTTAACCTCCTGCCCTACCAGATTATTATATAAAGTCAATTATCATTTCTTAAAATCTGAATTCTTCAGTGCCCTGTCAGGCACAAGTTCATGCCATTGTTCAAAACGACTAAAAAAAATAAGAAATTAATGTAACAATTTAGATTGTGATGCATAGAGGATTTATGTAAAATGTGAAGCAAGCTGCATGAATTTTATGCAGTTCTGTAATTTCACGAACCAAAGCACTTGGAAAGCAGCCACACTAGTGTCATTTGCAGAGCTCTGCACTCATTTCTTATTGGCACAGCAGACTTTATCTCCTGCTCGCAGAGTTATTTTCCAGAGTTATAGGCTATTACTCGCTAGTGTGATCCATGAATATAAAGCTATCATTACTCTTCGCCTGAGGCTTTCAATGGCTGTCAGTATGTCTGAAAGTCTCTAAGAATGAATTACTCGGGGATCTGAAGCTTTGCCTTCATGTCCCACGCAAGACGTCAGAGAAGGTTCTTGCAGAGCAGTCACATGAATTAAAATGACTTATGTCTGTATAGTGCTATTCTTTTGCTCACTGTCTTCACAGGAGAATCAGATGATGATCTTGGCCTATTTCAGGGTGATGTACACAGTTGGTTACTCTCTATCCCTGGCCAGCCTGTCTTTAGCCCTTGTTATTCTTCTCCTATTCAGGTAGGTGACAGCTTTTCTTCAGAAAGACAAGTAGAAAATGGCATGCAGAAGAGAAAATGAAACAACCCTCACAGTAGATCTAAAGTTGGACAAAAATCATATTATATCATAATATACCAAGCCTAATTCGTTCACTGAACCTTAAGGTTTGATGATCACACAAATCCATATAATTAAGATTTCATCTCAATTAATTGTTTAGCCCAATGTATGCAGCATGCAGTAATGAATGTGTGATTTCCCTGAGGATGTATAGTCATTTTGTGCTTTAACACTTTAACATGAGATCATTAGCTTAGCAGCAGAATTGCAGTTTCAGATCTCCATGAATAAAATTAATTTCATGATGCTGTGTGTACATTAATGAGGAAAAAAATTTAACTTAAATGATTTTAGCAAATGGCTGCAATTTAACAAAGAGTGAAAAATGTAAGGGGGTCTGAATACTTTCCGTACCCACTGTATATGGTTTATCAGTGGTTCTGAAGACCACTAATAGATTTTAGTAGATTGTATTTTTTTTCTATGTACAGTATGTAAGGTTTTCATTATAAGAAAACCGCTGTTCTGCTAAATATATTTTTGTGGAAAATCATAATTTTCAAGATACTTTGATGAATAGAAAATTCAAAAGAACAGCATTTGTTCGAAATGGAAATCTTTGGAGCATAATAAATGTCTGCTGTCACTTTTGATCAATTTAATGCATATTGCTGAATAAAAGCATTAATTTCCTTTTAGCATTTTGAAAAAGGATATGACAAATACAGTTTTGGTAGACTCCTTTAGTGGTACTGTATGGTATTTGTTTCTTATTTGTTTCTGACTGTTAATTTTTTTTGACCGTTAGAGAGCTTAGTTTAGAGAAATATGACTAATCAGTTGATAAACATATCTACAGATTGTGAAATAAATAGGCATAATTAGTCACGCTAATTACATAATTATTCATGCTATGTTAAAACAGCGAAATTAGTTGTTTGGCTTTGTTAAATTCAAGTTGCAATTCAGTAAATTCCACTTGCTGTTGTTCCAGTTCAAATTAAAATTCCATTTTAACCTCCTGCCCTACCAGATTATTATATAAAGTCAATTATCATTTCTTAAAATCTGAATTCTTCAGTGCCCTGTCAGGCACAAGTTCATGCCATTGTTCAAAACGACTAAAAAAAATAAGAAATTAATGTAACAATTTAGATTGTGATGCATAGAGGATTTATGTAAAATGTGAAGCAAGCTGCATGAATTTTATGCAGTTCTGTAATTTCACGAACCAAAGCACTTGGAAAGCAGCCACACTAGTGTCATTTGCAGAGCTCTGCACTCATTTCTTATTGGCACAGCAGACTTTATCTCCTGCTCGCAGAGTTATTTTCCAGAGTTATAGGCTATTACTCGCTAGTGTGATCCATGAATATAAAGCTATCATTACTCTTCGCCTGAGGCTTTCAATGGCTGTCAGTATGTCTGAAAGTCTCTAAGAATGAATTACTCGGGGATCTGAAGCTTTGCCTTCATGTCCCACGCAAGACGTCAGAGAAGGTTCTTGCAGAGCAGTCACATGAATTAAAATGACTTATGTCTGTATAGTGCTATTCTTTTGCTCACTGTCTTCACAGGAGAATCAGATGATGATCTTGGCCTATTTCAGGGTGATGTACACAGTTGGTTACTCTCTATCCCTGGCCAGCCTGTCTTTAGCCCTTGTTATTCTTCTCCTATTCAGGTAGGTGACAGCTTTTCTTCAGAAAGACAAGTAGAAAATGGCATGCAGAAGAGAAAATGAAACAACCCTCACAGTAGATCTAAAGTTGGACAAAAATCATATTATATCATAATATACCAAGCCTAATTCGTTCACTGAACCTTAAGGTTTGATGATCACACAAATCCATATAATTAAGATTTCATCTCAATTAATTGTTTAGCCCAATGTATGCAGCATGCAGTAATGAATGTGTGATTTCCCTGAGGATGTATAGTCATTTTGTGCTTTAACACTTTAACATGAGATCATTAGCTTAGCAGCAGAATTGCAGTTTCAGATCTCCATGAATAAAATTAATTTCATGAGTTTCAGTGTGGTCTTTGTAATATTGCAGGAAGCTCCGCTGCACACGTAATTACATACACACCAATCTGTTTGCCTCTTTCATCCTGCGAGCTGTGTCCATCCTCACAAGAGATGCACTTCTCATGAAAGACGCTCCTGAGTTCAGGGACAACAAAGATGTTTCGATTGTTCTGAGTGACCAGGCAAGCAGAAATACAATGACTCTACACACACTCGCTTGAGTGTGTTCTTATACATTGCAAAACTTTACTAAAAAAACTGTGGTGTTCTGAAATGGGAAGATAGTTCCTCAGGGTTTTTAGACAAGTGTAAATTCATGTTCCAGTTACACTTAATGTTGCCAAATTTAGCTATTTAAATAAATGAAACATTACTTCTATTTTGTATTTTTGCATTAAAGTATGTTCTTTTCATTAAAACCAAGTATAAATCTCCTCAAGTTTATTGTTTTGTAAGCATTATTTATTCCAAAAGAAAAACTATAAGAATGCAATAACAAATGTCAGATTTCATGTATATTTTATTTGTGAACTGACCTTCAGCTGTTCTCTTTAATAGTCAACTTATTCTCTTATCGTCAGTCATCAAAATTTGGTAAACACTGGTCACAGATCAGCTTATAAGTCATGTTTTCAAGTCCTTTCAAGTTTGATTTTGACATGACAAAGGAAGTTATCTAAGTGTAACAGTTGTACATGCACACTTTTTTATTGGTTTTCCCATTAACATAATTATTTATTAATTCAGATTTGTGGATGCAGAATGTGCATAAAAATGAGGCGAATTATCGCATTAACAGCGTGATCAACTAAAGCATATTGGAGGTATTGCCTTCTCTTATGGGACTTTTCCCTATTTGTTCCCAATTACCCTCCACAAAACCCACACTTTAGGGGATGTGTTAAAACTCAGTGGGCTCAGGGGAGGCAAGAGAGACACTGCCTCCCGTCTTAACCGTTTTATGCTGGTGTTGCTGTTGGACAGTGTCGTTTTAAAAAACAAGTGATTTATACACTTTTTAATGTTATATATTATAATATTTGTGTTGTTTTATCTTTGCACTGTGGATTATTTTACAATTTTGCCGCCTCGGAGAAAATGCCCCTGCTAAAAAACTATTAAAATACATGGTTTGGTACAGTAAACCCAGAGCTGGGTGGATTACTTACTAATTGTAGTCCGTTACTGATTACAGATTACATGATGAAAACTGTAGTTAGTAATGTAATCTAGGTTACTCGTTTTAGGTAATATTTTCTGACTACTTTTTAAATTACTTTTTAACTAACTTGTTTTAAACTTACCATTAAACATACCATATTGATATACAATAAAAAAGCAAAGAGAAAGAACGTGGTTTGGCAAACTAAAATATTAGTTTCATACATGGTCTAATTGCTTGAGAGGTGCTTTCTTAATAAATTGCTGCCATTGTGTGAATAATATGTAATCATGTAATCCATTTAAAGTAACTGTAATCTGACTATGAGCAATATAAAATGTAATATACTCTAATTACAAGTACTTGATTTTTGGAATCTGATTACACATTCCAGATTACATTTGATCAGTTACTACCCAGCTCTGAGTAAACCTCCATTAAACTCCCACAGGTGATGTCAGGCTGCCGTGTGGCTCAGGTTTTGATGCAGTACTGTGTTGGGGCAAACTACTATTGGCTACTGGTAGAAGGTCTATATCTTCACAACCTGCTGGTGGTGATGGTCTTCTCAGAGAACAGCTACTTCTGTGTATACCTCTTCATCGGCTGGGGTGTGTAATATGCATACACCTTTTTTTTTTTTTTTGGAACAATTGTCATGAAAATGAAAGTGTAAAACTTAATTAAAATATTATAATATTCTAATTTAAAATATTAGCATGTGAAATATTGAATTAAATACAGATATTTCCATCTTGCTGTGCTGTTTTGTATTTCATCTTTTTTTTCTAACAGGAACACCTGTGCTCTTTGTGGTGCCTTGGATAGTTGTTCGTTACCTTTATGAGAACACCAGGTAAGACGTGCCAAAAGTCTTGATGCAACTGCTTTCTTTCATTTGGTTAAAGATTAAGAGCAGCTTTGCTTAAGTATTACAAATGTGCCTGCACATTTCTCAAGGTGCTGGGAGATCAACGAAAATATGGCATATTGGTGGATCATCCGAACGCCAATCCTTTTGGCGATTTTAGTGAGTCTTTACCTCAATTTGTTTTAAATTTGAATTTGTTCTCTGACTGTATTGATAGTCACTCACATATGCTTACAGATAACTCAGAACGTGGAATTCTGCCACTTCCATTTGAAAGCAACCAATGGAACATCAATGTGGATCTGCCCAGACTTTGTTCCAGTGGTTATTTTTGAGTAAGAGATCGGAGAATTCCAAGTTCCGAGTCGTCTGGAACACAGCGTATGAATAACCAGTTAAATATACTCTCGTTCATGTATTATACATGGATGACTCATTAGTCTGGAGCATTCTTGAGGATTGTGTTGAGGAACTGTTTTAGTGCACTATTATTGTGGCCGCCGATCCGCCACACTCCAACATTTATTATTATGTTGGAATAATGTATGCATTTTCCTTCATTACACAGGATGAGAAGTCTTGTGTATCTTTACACTGAACTTTCTATGTATAACTATTTATATTTAAAAAGAGTTATGACCATGTTTTGCAGGTGAACTTTTTTATATTTATAAGGATTATTCAGATCCTCGTCTCCAAATTAAAAGCACATCAGATGAGATATACAGATTATAAATTTAGGTAAGAATTTGACTGTTTTCGACAAATGAATTTATATTATTTTCATCAGTATCTGTCTGTTTATTTTTCAGATTTACTTAATCTATTGGTGTTTGCAAAATTTCTGTATGAATTCATCCATGTTACGTAAAATGGAAATGTGTCACATAAAGTGCCCTATAGCAAGCTTTTGATGTTTCAACCTTTTTTAAAGGAAATATTTCATTCTCTTCTTCAAATGTCAGCCTTGAGGGTAGCATGCATTTTAAGGAGCTTTTTTTTTCTCACCAGAGACTATATTTCTAGCCTTCAAGCTTATATCCTGTTTATGCGTAATGGAATAAAATGTGGATTGAAATCTGACAATACATTGGTAACAATGATAGGGGCCAGTTAGATTCTTGATTTAACCACAGTGCCTCACTGTTGTCACTTAATCTGCCTGTGAAATCTCCCTTAAAACTTTTAAAAACCCTAAAAGATTGAGATTTTTTTTTGTTTGTTTGGGTTTTTTATCTGAAAGAATTAATATAAAAAATACATTCTTTCTAAAAAAAAAAAAAAAGTAAGAAATGAACCCTGATATTAAATTTGGTTTTAAAGAAAAGTTGATGACATTTTGAGGTGAAATGGGCTGGATTGTGTTTTGAATAATCTGAGTCTTTAATATTCTTGGTCCCTCAGGTTAGCCAAGTCCACGCTGACCCTCATCCCCCTGTTAGGGATTCATGAGGTGGTGTTTGCTGTGATGGCAGAGGAACAGACTGAGGGCGTGCTTCGCAATGTCAACCTGTTCTTTGAACTCTTCTTCAATTCTTTTCAGGTACAACTAAGGGAATCAAGAGAGACAGACTGTGTCACAACATGGCCTAGTTCATACAGTGTGCTTACTTTTTTGTTTACCATGCGCTATTAGAATGTAGTGAATGTCCTTACAATTAATGCATTTTGACACAACAGTTCCTGTTGCCCCACAGGGTTTTCTGGTGGCCATATTATACTGCTTTGTCAATAAAGAGGTAAGATGAATCTATTGTAATTATTAATCTATTATTTTTAAATATACATAATTTTAAACAATTTTTAATTATGTTTGAATTATATATATAAGTATACAGGGGCGTCATGCAATCATGATTTTTGAGGGGGCACATGGGGGCGGGGTCATGGTTGTCATGTGACACACAGCAGCCATGATAGCACTCTATAACTGATATAGGCTTATGTTTTATTTATTTTTTTCCTTTTTATTCAAAACATTTCCAAACGTGTTAACTATTCCAGGAAATATCTCGATTCTCAAATATGTGTAAGTAAATGCATTTTGCACCTTTATAGATTTTTATTTGATCAATAAATGCTGATGGGGCTGATGGGGACTAATAGTGTAATCTATTAACTACACATATGGGTGTCATGCCATAAAATATTTTTAATATGACTGACTTTGTATTTAATGTGAATTTAATTACAATATTGTAAGTTACTAATTATAACACTTTCATTTTACAGAGAGCAAAGAACATTTTCATTCAGTCTAGCCAGAGTTCAGGCACTCTCAAACTCCCATTAAAATCACTGAAGCTGTTTCACTGTGAAATTAATATCTTACTTACATTCGTACGCACATCTGCGCTTTGTTGTTTATAATTCAGTCAGCCAGCAAGTGAACAAAACACCACGTTTCAGCGATGACTCATCTGAACGCCTCTGATTGGCCATTGCATTCATAAGCTCAACAGAATCGTGTGTGATTGGATATAATGCAGTGCTGTACAAACGCGTCTGTCTCTGGCTCAGCGAACGCAGATTTGAATTTAGCAGCTGATGATGTGCCGCACTGAACGCTCTAATCACACCGGTGTGATTGTATCAAATATAAAAAATATTATTCTACTATTTTTTGTCTTTTGGAAGCTGCATTTTAAAATTCACTTGGCTCAGAAATCTGAGGGGGCACGTGCCCCCCTCACTTTGAATGGGCATGACGCCTCTATATACACCTGTAAATCTGCAAAACGTTAATTATTTTACCAAAATAAGAGGGATCATACAAAATGCATGTTATTGTTTATATAGTACTGACCTGAATAAGATATTTCACATAAAAGATGTTTACATATAGTCCACAAGAGAAAATAATAGTTGAATTTTAATATTGTGTGAATGATCTGAATGATCCACAGCTGTGTTTTTTTTTTGTTTAGTGATAGTTGTTCATGAGTCCCTTGGTTTTTTCTTCTGGAGCATCAGTGAGCATTTGAACCATCTGTAATAGTTGCATATGAGTCCCTCGGTTGCCCTCAGTGTGAAAAGATGGATCTCAAAATCATACAGTCATTGTTGGAAAGGGTTAAAACACACAAAAATGCTGGAAAAACAAAGAATTTGTGGGACCTGAAGGATTTTTCTGAAGAACAGCAGGCAGTTTAACTGTTCAGAACAAACAAGGGACTCATGAACAACTATCACTAAACAAAAAAACACAGCTGTGGATCATTCAGGTAACAACACAATATTAAGAATCAAGTGTATGTAAACTTTTGAACAGGGTCATTTTTATAAATTCAGCTAATATTTTCTCTTGTAGACTATATGTAAACATCTTTTATGTGAAATATCTTATTCAGGTCAGTCCTAAATAAACAATAACATGCATTTTGTTCTAATATGCTGCTTTATTATCAATGATGGAAACAGTTGTGGTGCATAATATTTTTTGGAACCTGAAATACTATTTTCAGGATTCTTTGGTGAATAAAATGTTTAAAAGAACAGCATTTATTTAAAATAGAAATCTTTTGTAGTAATATATAGTCCTGTTCAAAAGTTTGGGGTCAGTAAATTTTTTTCTTTCTTTTAAAAAAAAAAAATTAATACTTTTATTCAGCAAGGATGTGTTGAATTGATAAAAAGTGACAGAGAAGACTTCTGTTGTTAGAAAATATTTCTATTTGTAATAAATGCTGTATGATTTTTATTCATCAAAAGAATCCTGAAAAAGTATCATAGGTTCCAAAAAATATTAAGCGACAACTGTTTTTAATGATAAAACATTTCTAAAGGATCATGTGACACTGAAGACTGGAGAATGTAGTGATGACTGATGAAAATAGAAATAAATAATATTTTAAAGTATATTAATTATAGAAACCCCTTATTTTAAATTGCAATAATCTGTCTATATAGTTTGTATTACGTTTTAGTTTTTAGTTGTAGTTTATTTAGCTTTAGTTATTTTAGTACTTCAACAAACTAAAGGAACAATGTTTTAATATTTTATTTTTTATTTATTTAGTATTGAATGTGTTTTTTATGATTTTAGTTTAGAATAACCCTGACATATCCTGTCTTTGATTCCAGGTACAATCAGAAATAAAAAAGAAATGGCAGCGATGGAAATTGGGTATAAGCATTTTGGAGGACCAACGTAATACAGGTAGCAACACACAGCAGGGAGGTGCAGGTCCTCGGTGTCACCACGACCCTGCCTGCTCTCCAGACTGCCCTCTGGACAGTGGCAGCCAACTGTCCTCGGACCCAACGCCCACAGCCACCCAACCGGCTGTTCAGCATCACTACCATCCCGGAGCAAAGAAAGGCAAGGCGTACTGCTACATCTCTGCCCGAAAGCAGGTTCTGAACGGGCTGGATGTGCCAGCATTACCCCAGTGCGCCGGAGAGGGAGCAGTGACGTTTTCTGAGAGCTACTGTTGAACCATGTGGACTGGACAAACAAAGCCAGATATCATGGAGTGTCTCATTGTTTTTAACTATCAAAAGGATATTATCACATCACGTTTCTCACATTACACCTGGCAACCCTCTTTATTTGTTTTTTTCTGGTTTACCACTATACCTCATTTTGGACTCTAGATTCATTCTGTTATGTGCCAACATTGTGGATCAACTCAAAGACTGCCTACTTTACCACAAAGTCATTTATATTTTGATTGCATGAGGATTATCTGTTCAAAGTCCACAGGTAAGACATTATGCTTCTGCATTCCACTCGATGGCCTAATCTCCTTTCATTTAGTGCCATGACAGAACCCAACTGTGAACTGTATGTCTACAATAGAGTGGATTACTAGGTATTTTAGTTAATAGGCAACAGTAACAACAATATTAAACATAGAAACTGTTTGTTTCCAAAACTTTATGATGGTTTAAATCAGAGTATGCCCTCATTTTTTAACCACTCACTAAGGACTAATATCAATTCTTACACTGTACGCCGCCTTTGTTTGTTACTTCGCCTGGACATTCTTTTTCTGTGAACATAATTAGAAGAGTGCAGAAATCATAGTGATATCTATATTGTACCTGAGCTTTCACTGTGATTTAGACAATAGATTATGTTGTATCTAAATTCAATTGTATCCATCAAGTGGAGGTGGTTTCACAAAGGCTTGAGGTTATTCCACGGCTCCGTTGACAACTAAAGCCACCTAGTGGATGCAGTGAGAACTGCACAGATGTGTTGTAGAGTTGTGTTCGTCTCCTGAAGAAATCTTTTATCACATTTGAATGGCATTAACCTGGTGCTAAGAGTCTGTGGTCATGCATGAATTTGTCAAAAATATTGGTAGGATGTCTTTGTTGTAATGTGGTAAGGTTTGTCTCATGAAGCCACTGTTGTTAAACATACAGTACATAGTTATTTATCACACGTCTTTCACTCATGTTTTGCCCAGTAATCATCTACATATTACAGAATAATATACCATTCACAGAGAACAGAGTTTAAAACGTGAGATGCAGGGCAGTGAAATGGGAAAAATCTGTAGACTAGAGGGCTTTTTTCTCTCTCATTGCACTACCCTGCATCTTGTGTTTTTAAATGCAAGTATGAATTCTGTGTGAATGGCACTTAAGTGTGAAAAACTAAAAGCACTGTGCCGACTTAAATGTTAAACAGTTGTTAGAAGTGCCAATATTTTTTGACTTTTAAAATAGTCATTTATGTCCTTCAAAACATTCCACAAATGTCATGTTAGGACACCTAATATTGTGTTTCAGATCTGCAAAAAGTGGGTTAACCGGCTAGACTCCTTGAGGACAGGAACGTGTATGCTAAATATCAATGTTGTATTTGCCACAAAAAAAAAACACACACACTTGTGCAATAATATCATTTTGGACATATTTATTTCCATTAAAGCATCAAACTGAAATGAGAATAAGATGAATGTTTTCTTTGTTCATTTTGGGCATGTTCCTCTATTTCCTGGGAATGGCATAGCAGTCGTATGTGCGGGGCATGCGGCCAAAACTGCACTTTGTTGGTGCTGTGTCGAGTTCCTCTAGTGGCACAGTGGCTTTGAAGGTGAAGTGCTGAAGGAGGTACGTGAAGAAGATAAAGAGCTCTATACGAGCCAGAGCCTCACCAAGACACGCACGCTTGCCTGTCAAGAGAGCAGACAGAAATTATTCTCCATGTATCAGCCATTTTATTGTCTGTGATTTGCCCTTTAAAGGATTAACTGATTTAACATGGTTATTTTTGTCCTAGTATTAAAACAGTGAGAAACATAATTATTCAGTTTTCTATGGAATCCTGTTTCTTCCACCGAAAATCACAAAATGAAAAAAAAAAAAAATTGGGGGCAAAAAGTCACAATTACTTTGCTTTTTGGAAACAAAAAAACGGAATTGTGAGATGTAAACTTGGAATTGCAAGAAAAAGTCAGAATTCACAAAATTCTGTGTTTATGTTCTGCAATTCTGAAGAAAAAGTTGCAATTACCTTTTTTAATTCCATGGCTAAACCGGGCTTCTAGGGTGGGCGAGATGGCCAAAATGTTATATCACGATATGAGTAATTTTATTTCATGGTAGTGATATATATCACTATATAGTTATTTTTGCTTTAAATAAGGTCTTTATGATATCAAATTTTTTGATACCATAGAAATTTCATAATTCTTGTCACCAGTGTCAAAATCACAAAAAGCTAATAATAGCCTAAATAAAAAAAAAATGTAATAAAATAAAATAAAATAAAAACCTCAAGCTCACTGAAGACATGTAAACAGTCAGCAATTAAATAAGAATAAGAAACTAATTACAAGCAATAGGACAAAAAAAAACTACAGTAAAAAATAAACAAGAAATGCCACATATATTGTAAAAAGTAATTGAATGTATAAAAACACTGCATATTCTTCACTGTGTAAATTAAATATATATTTCTTATTATTAAAGTTAAAAAAGTTATTTAGTCCAAAGCAGTGAGATTTTCTCTCTTTTGTTGTTTGATTAACATTAATGACAGACAGGAGGAATATTAGACTGCTGTCACTTTAAGAGCTGCCTGGATCCAATATACTGTTACACATGTGTTTTCTTTCTCAGCTGTTTGTTTTCACTTAAAACCTAAATTACTGTGTTTATAAAGATACTTGCAAATGACGGCATTTTGACACGTTCAAAATGTGTGTATTTAACCGTTCAAAGCCTATGAAGTGGCAAAAATAACTCTGTTCAATACTCCCTCACTCACATGCACGCACCTCTCTGACAGCGCACGCTTATAGTGAAATGAGTTATCTTACTCACTATTAAATTCGCTTTGTTTTTAAACCGCAATGCTTAAAAAGTTGTCGTGACCAAATTGCACAGCAAAGTCACGTGGGCATGTAATGGCGATAGAGATGATCTCCACTGGTTGACAAATTTCTACCGGTTAATCGTGCCTACCAGTATATCGCCCACCCCTAAGGGTTAGTTTTCATATAAAGCACAACATTTTTATGGTCTAATATGCACAATGAAGTTCTAAACGCACCCATGCCAAATACAACAAATGCATCGTTTTTCTGAAATCGACCATCTGCATCCAAGAAGTTCTCTGGATCAAAGCAATCTGGGTTCTTCCACATTTTCGGGTCTATAAGCATAGAGGATAGCAGTGGGAAAACCATGACCCCCTAGAAAACAAATAGACAGACATAAATAATAATACATAGTTACAGTATTTAATAAAGATCATGTAAATACATAAGAAGAATACCTTAGGAATGACATAACCATTGTATTCAGTGTCACACATCATCTTGTGCGGGACAGCGATGGGGGCGAGATCCATATTGCGCTGAATCTCGTGGATTACCGCATCTGTATACGGCAGGTTTTGTCTGTCCTCTACTGAGGACCAACGGTCTTGTCCTACCACCTCATCGATTTCCTTCTGAACACGCTCTGTACAGAACAAGTGAAAGTAAAAACACTCTGGATTCTGCTTGAGGCTTGGAGAGAGAAGACATTTGTTTGATCTCACCTTGAACGTCTGGGTGCTTCATCATCAGAAGCAAAGCGTGTCTGACGGTGGATGAAGTGGTTTCTGTGCCGGCACTGAACAAGTTCCATACCAGAGAAATCAAGTTGTCAAAATGATATTCTGTGTCAGGATTGTATTTCTCCTGTGATTAATAATTAATACAAAAATTATCCCACAGTCTCAAAAGCAGAATATGAGCAAATATTTAAATGGGCCTGTTTGTTGTCAGGAAAAAGGATAAATATGTTTCCATTTATTTTTACCTCTTGAATTTTTAGCACAAAGGCATCAATTAAGTCCTGTGGGCACGAGGGGTCCACATTATTTATCCGTGCCTTGGCCTGACGTTTACAGTACTCTCTGGCCTTGTCTACGTCTCTAAACAGCAGGTGGTGTTTACCAGGAAAGAGGCTGACTAGCTTAGAAAATACATTATAGATCTATAAAGAAAGAAAATAAAGCTGTTTATGCATGGAATATTCAGCTGACTTACAAAACCAAAATATTATAACAAATTTAATTCAGATTTAGCTAAACAAATTTGCTGTTGCGGGGCTATTTGTTTCACTCCTATTTGTTTTACTACACTCTAAAAAGTTCCATTCCACAAAAGGTTCTTTATAGTGAAAAAAAAGGTTTTCTAAGAACTGTTCATAGGAAGGTTATTTTGGGGAAAAACTCTCTTAACCTTTATTTTTAAGAGTGTGTACAAAATATACATGAAAATAAAAACTTCTTGGAGTACAATACCTGTCCAATAGGGCTATTGAGGACAGTGAAGACAGAATTTACTGTCTGAAGGAGAAACTTAAACTGTGGATCCTCAAATTCAAACCTTTGCCCAAAGACAATGCTGCAGATCACATTGGCCATGGTATTAGACAGCATATCTGCAGGGCTGAAAGCAGAGCCTTTGAAGAGAAAATAACATAAGATCAAGGTACTAAGATCAAGAGTTTTCAGTTTATGTCAACTGATAAGCCGAATATAAGAGAGGACATGCAAAGAATATTAAATTATTTTACCTTTACATTTTTTAAACATTTCCACAAGTTTCTCAGCCTCCTCCCTGACCCGTTCCTCAATGCTCCTGCGGACCATTCCAAAGTACTTCAGCGTCATAAGAGTGAACCTGCGCATCTCCTTCCAATGGTGTCCACTGGTGGACAGAACCCCTGAGACAATGTTAACAACATTTCTAGTCTTATGTTAAACAAAAATGGTTTTCCCAACTCCCTGCTCTCTCCAACTCCCAAAAATACTAATTAAAGTGTAATGATTAACAATGGTCTAGACTCTAGAGAACCTACCATATCCAAGTGTGATCTTCATCAACAGGGGATAGGTGGCCCTGCCGCTGAATTCTTCACCAAGACCAATCATAGTATCCTTTAGGGCTTGATATCCAGAAATGATCACCACAGGACTGTTTGCCAACCAGATGGTGAATACAGAGCCATACTTCTTACTCAGCTAAGGGAAGAACAGCAAGAACTGATGAATAACCATGAATAATCTTTATGCAAATGTATACATATTTATAAGTGGTACAGATATAGTATGAGTTATAATGTGCTTTAGTCAGCAAGTCAGAGGGCAAAAAAGCAAAAGCACAATTCATCTTTGAACGACAGCAGTAAAGGGAGCCTTTGTATAATATTCAGCCCTATAAATTGCATCTTTAATCCTCTCTGGCGAGAAATATTGAGAATCTCACCTACATTAAAAAATTTTCTGGGTAATTAATTAATTAATTAATTAATTGATATAATGATTTTTTTCCAACCTAATGAGTTAAAATGCATATCCCAACAACCATCCAAGCAGAAACAGTTGCTAATTATATAACAGAGTTATTGTATATTAAATACTGACCTTTAGGTAATACTTGTATGGCTCCTTGACATCAATTTGAAGTATATTTCCCAGCAGTGGATATGGAGTTGGTCCTGGAGGCAGCTGCCCAATGCTGCTCTGCTTTCTTTGACTCTTCCACAGCAATAACAGCACCAAGCCAGCTGTGACAACGTATAATACATTTGTCAGTGTCAATGTTATATCCATCTTATATCCAAAATTCACAAGACTGACGACATAGCAATAACAGGAATGAGGTGAAGACAGTGTCTGCTCTGGTGCAATGACATGCTGTCAACTACTGTCTGTTACTATTTACAAAAACACACGAACGCTATAAAGTCTGTTGATGTTTTGCAGGAAATTTCTGTTTTAGCCAAGCCCACAACGAAAGATTTAGAAAATAGCACAGTGTTCTACTGAGCAACAGGAATTAGTCTGAAAACAGCTTTGGTATTATATTAAATTAGCATGGTATGCATTTTTAAAGAGTTATTGCAAATTGTTAATGCAACAACTCAACAGTGCAGGCTATTATACAGAGTAGCTGTATATATATAGCAATATGTTCTTTCTGATACACTGTAGAGAAAATGTTTCTTAATTCTGAAATATGCCCCTATGTAAAGATATGACTTTTAGAATATGTCAGTTCTGTTCAGGGCATTTGGTATGAGTTTGGACTCTTGCCCTTCTGAAAAAACAAATCAAAAACTTGGCTTCAAATCAAATGTTGATATGCTACTCATAAAATGTTAACCTTTTACAAAACCATTGGGCTAAATAATCAAGTCAAGTCAAGTCACCTTTATTTATATAGCGCTTTTAACAATACATATTGTGTCAAAGCAACTGAACAGCATTAATTAGGAAATAGTGTGTCAATAATGCAAAATGACAATAGTAAACATTCATTTTTCAGTTAAAGGCAGTTCATCATTGAATATAGTTGGATAAACTAACTTTGAGCATTTTTTCCTTTACAGTTTCTCGACAAAACAGGACTGTCGTTATTCATTACTTAATTGTAGATTTACATATCGCAAATATGTAATTCAAAGTTTTAGCGTGTTGTTTAAAAAATTAAGATAACTGAAGGTTTGCTGTGCTTATAGAGACACCAAAGACAATCGTTTTAACTGATTTCTTCCCTAGGTTTACTGACAGAAATTCCGACCCAACCATTAAAGTCATTGTATAAATGATCCATATATTGCATTCGTATTTGAAATGCTCAGGTGTCTTTTAACAACTGTGAGGGGAAAAACGTTTAAGCCTCAAGTAGCAGGTTCTAGAATGAGCATCAAGTTCGGTTGAGGAGATGCGGAGAGGAGAGTGGTCCAGCCGTGAGTCACAGCCGTGACGCAGGCAGAGAGAAGGACAAGGCGCAGCATCCTCTCCATCCTCCATAGCACAACAACGACTGACAAAAGAGTGGAAGAGAAATCGCGATTTTGAGGCTTGTTATCAGGTAAGAAGGCTATAATTTCGCTGTATCAAGTATCTGAATATATAGCTGGCCATCTTGTTTTTCCGCGTGAGAAAAACAGCCTGCTTGTTTTTCATGTGCTGCGTGACGGAGCGTCCATGTTTTCTTGTTGACACAGGGCAAGACTGACATGCTTAATAAGGCAATACGAGAACACACTGCGGCTGTTTTTATATATTTCGACGCGAGATACAGATTTGAGATCATTTTGATTTATTTATCGACGATTTAATCAATAATGTTGAGGGATTGAAGACTGTGCCGATTTCATTTGTGCACGACCCATTTCTGAATTACGCCCCTTTTTTTTTTTTACACCCAGGAGTAAAATACAAATGAAATATTCAGCAGTCAAGCAGTTTAGATATCTTTAAATTATATTAATCTTTTAAATAATGTATTATTCCATTTTTTCTATAAAATTAACGATTCAACTGTACACAGATATTAGCATAATTTGCAGTTTATATATACTTGACTGTTATGAAATATTATTATGTGCTTGCATTTTATTGTCTTGGTAGACCTATTTTCCATTTTTGCAGTAGAACAAACTTTAAATCTTAACCTTGCAGCCATTATGGAAATTCTCCTTTCCAAGCATTTTCAAAAAGTTTTGAAATCTGATTGAAGTGTCAGTTATCATTACAAGAGGCAAAATCTGTTACCATGTGGTCTATTTGTTAAATTGACATCTTTATAGTGAATAAACACCATCCTGTCTCCCGCAGTCTGATGCAATAGAAGGACATTAAAAGGCAAGCACTACCACAAACAGCTAATGTGTGAGCTTATTCCAGAAGCAATTAAAAACCTTTGAAGGTATACATAATATATTATTAAAAAGAGCAAGTGATATTGAAGCTCATATTCACTTTGATCTTTGCTTTAGATGAAATAGTATTCAGAATAGATCAGAATGTCTAAGCATTTCGTGAAATAGGCAATAAGGAATCACAATAAAGGCTCTAATAAGATCTGATAAATTAATCATAGAAAATAGTTTTTTACAGAACAAAATCTAAACTCAGTGGAGGAGTAAAATCTATCATATAAGAACATGATTAATGGACTTTTGAAGGTACCCCATTAATAAGTATTTTGATTTTATTATACGTCAGTGGTAGTTAAGTTTATTCCAATGGATCAGTGGTTTTTTCTCTAAATAACATGAGCTTGAAATGCAGTGTATTTTCAATATTATCTTTGGCCACATAGATTGCAGGCATACTGATGTTAAAAACCATAAAATATATCAGTTGCATGCAAAATACTACATGTCATGGTCTGCTTTCCAAATATTTGGGGTAACTTCCAAAAGATAAAGATAAAGCAATGTACTGTAGGACATATACTGTAGTGTTGGGCTAAGTCTAGCATTCTCTGGTTAATTCCCTGAATGTTATTTTGATGGCTGATTGAGCAGAATACAGTTACGGGAATCTAAGACATCAAAGTAAATTGCAATGACTTATATTCAGCATGGATCTCCAGTAAGATGGTGCAGTGGCTTGTGAGGTCCAGTCTCTCCTCTGTTCCAACAGACAGTGCTGGAAGCAGTGAGTCACTCATCCTCTCCGCCAGACTCCGTACTAAACTTAGAGTCTCACTGGGAGGAATGACTGTGGCGTAGAGGTTCATGATCATACATCTCATATCATGTATACTCACTTGTGTTTTTGAGCAGTGATCAAACAAAAAGAATATTGAGAGTGTCAATGAAGGCTCGGTTCCTTTAGGGTGTGTTTACAGGTGGCTGCTTTGGTTTGATTAAAATGAACTCCGGTGCAATTGCTCTGTTAGTGCAGTTCATTTGAATAAGGATGAACACCGCCATCCAAACCTCGGTGAGCACCTAACTCAAACCTGCTTTCAAATCTCTGGTGCAGTTTGACTGGTATATGAGTGCAACAACATAGACCAAAGACATCTAGCGAACCTGATGTCACAAGATGTGACCTGGTTGTATGTTGCACATTATAGTTCAGTACAGGCATCATGGCATTGTTTTGAATGCTTTACACATTTTATAAGCTCTTCATCAGCTGGATAAAATACCACCATATGTACACATATGCAGTGAGCGTGTGCTTGCACACAACATTGATTTGGATGTTCTGTAAGTTCACAAAAAATCATAAAAGCTGTCGAATTAGGTTGTGATTGTATCTTTATGCCTTTTGTTTTATATCTTTAGGTTAGGTATTAAAAATGACAGTGTGAACGCTAAGCAAACCTAGGTATCATTTTCTTTTTTGGTGTGGACCAAAATAACCAAGAGAACCAAACCAGTGTGATTTTTAGTGGACAAAATTATGAAAATCAAGAAATAAATCAGTTATCATTGCTGGGTTGATTTTCTTGTACACATTTTATGAGCACTGTTCTATCCAATGTCTATAAAAGTTATGAAATTGCACTCTGTATTGTTATTTTTAACTATGCATTTTTAATGTACAGGCCCAAACACATAAGCAGAATGACTAAAGAGGAAACTTCTGAGGTGGAAGAGGCCCAGCCGGCCTCTGAGTTCATCAGCCCTGCTCATGAACCCCGCATGAAACCCATAGTGCATCCATCTGCACAGGCTCCACTGCCCAAGGACTATGGTGGGTTCCTCATTGTAGCAGTCAGATCTACCTAAATATATTACAGAGAACAAGAAGAAATCCTGAGCTACAAGTTAATAAAATTCCACAGCATAATGTAGTTGTAATTTTATTGGCTGTTGTAATAAATCCCTGTATTTATTATCCTGCATTTTGTTTAATTCTATTAAAGCGTTTACCTTCTTTGATCCAAATGATCCGGCCTGCATGGAGATTCTGACAGACCCTCGGACCACAATCCCAGAACTATTCGCCATTATCCGCCAATGGGTTCCACAAGTTCAACACAAGATTGACGTCATAGGCAATGAGGTAGTATTTCTTTGGAGTTGTCAGTAGTATAGACAGGAAACATCCTGAATATGTGGGCAACTAACAAAACGTATTTATTTTACTTAAAGGGATAGTTCACCCAAAAATTAAAATTCTGTCATTAATTACTCACCCTCATGTTGTTCCAAACCTGTAAGACCTTCGTTCATCTTCAGAAACCTAATTAAGATATTTTTGATAAAATCTGAGAGCTTTCTGGCCCTTTATATACAGCAACGCAACTACCATGGTCAAGGCCCAAAAAGGTAAGGACATCATTAAAATAGTCCATGTGACATGAGTGGTTCAACCATAATTTTATGAAGCTACGAGAATACTTTTTGTGTGGAATGGGGGAACTATCCCTTTAATGAATGAAGACAGTGAACCATGAATAAATGCCATTTGTAGAGACATATTGAATTTCTATCCAGCTGCGGGTATTTTTGTGTAATTGATAAACTGATGATAAAGAGTCTGGTTTCTAATCCATGGGTTGTGTTTAAACTTGTTGAAGACTTTTGTCCTCTTCACTCTTTGTGAGAGTTTTTTTCCAAATGTTTCTCAGCTTTCTTTTTTTCATCTTTCTTTTTTTAATCATTTACACACTGGAGTGCAAAGTTTAGATGCTTGATGTTATATTGTCACATTTGCCTTAAGCTCTATATTAACTTTTATATTAACGTTTGCCAAAGTGATTTGATTGCAGTACAGGAAAATAAATGTCAGCTGATTGAATTGATTTTACACATGTTGGACTGAGAAAGGGTCACAATGTTCATTTACACATTTTTTATTCAAATTGACTAACATTAATTGAAGTCTTTGTAAGCACTTGGAAACACTCATGTTTATATGCACACCATTGAGTGTGGTTGTAAAGATGTATGAGTAATGGATAAGGAGGTGTCTTGCTGTAGATAGGTGTACCGCCTAGAGGAACTGGAGCTGCAGGGATTGATGGCAGTGGCAATAAGCCTCCTACATTTGACTGATCTCTACATTGAGTCCTGCCCTAAATCAGCTCCACCTGTCAGGTCTCAGTGAAGAAGAACTCTCACTGCCCACCAGTGGGTCAGGCTTGTGGGTCTGACTTGTGATGTGTAATCAAAGTAAAGGGTTTCATAATTTCAGAAGGTTAAATGTTTTCATGACCTTCCTAACAAGACTAGCTTAAACTAGCCTTGTACCTCTTTTATGCTGGTTTCACTGGTGTCAGAGAAAAAACAGAAAACCACATTTTGAGTTATATTTTTCTGCAGGGAAATCACAGGTAGAGGATCAAAATTGTGAAGATTTTTAACACATAATTTCAGATACATAATTTGAGATAGATGGCATTTTTCATATTTTTTACTTGCACACAAATCTTTTTGATGTCTTTTGGCATGGTGTGTAAATGGACATGTGTTAATTTTCAATAATACTGCACTCTGTTCAATGGGATTCCTGCATATCAGCTCCAAGTTTTCCACAAAATGGATGCTATATATTAAGAAAATGTAACGTTAAGGATGACTCAGCAATAAGGCTTCTTTCTATCACATATCATCAATATTAATTGGCTTAATTTTTCACCATTAGAGTGCATCTCACTAATACAGCTCTCATCCAGCTTTGAAAGTGGCCATGACCGTAATTGTCTGCATTAGTTATTAATCGGCTTCCAGTTGCATGGAAGTTCATCATATGTTGATCAACTCTGTCACTTTCAGATATTAAAGCGAGGTTGCCATGTGAATGACCGTGACGGCCTGACGGATATGACTCTTCTCCACTACTGCTGCAAAGCAGGAGCTCACGGAGTGGGTGAGTGACACTGGAGTTGACGGTTGGAGGTCTTTGCCATGACTTGCCTTGCAATCCACAATCCAAATCTGACATTTCTCTGTAATTGAGGTCATTAAAGTTGAACAACTTCTAATTCTAACTCTGTTAATAGCTCTAACCTTGCTGTGCATTGCACTCTTGCCAACATAATTAAAGCAAATCTAGCCTGCAGCACGTGACCGTTGCTATAGTTAACCATGTGTTTTCCTTTCAGGTGATCCTCAGGCAGCGCTCCGGCTGTCCAGTCAGCTGATAGCTCTGGGAGCTGATGTGAGTCTGCGCAGTCGTTGGACCAACATGAACGCCCTCCATTATGCGGCTTACTTCGATGTGCCAGAACTGATTCGTGTTCTGCTCAAAGCCTCCAAGCCTAAAGGTGAATTTCCAAAGCAAACAGTGTTTGTATTCATGACGGCATCTGAACTTTTCAGTAACCCAGATGCTTTTTGAAACAATCTAGCCACATTCTCACACACAAGCTGAGGTAGAAAATGCGAAGTAGTTTAGTCATTTAGAAAATGTCAAGTATCATGCACAAGCAAATGATGAAGTGGCTAATGAGTATTTGGCCTCTCATTACATATTCCACTAATAAAGTCAGGTGTCCTTCAACATATCTGTTGCTCTTCTCTCCACACAGTGCTCAACTCCACCTGCAGTGACTTTTATCATGGCACAGCCCTGCACATCGCCGCCTCCAACCTCTGTCTCGGTGCTGTCAAATGTCTGCTGGAGCATGGAGCCAACCCTACTGTCAGAGTGAGCATAATGATTTATACTTCACTTGAGCTAATCAGCCTAATTGGCTTCGTTCATTTTGAATGAATGTTTCAGATGTCTTCGTTGGTCTGTTTTCAGAATACTTCAGTAGCCAGATCATCAGTATCCAGATAATTTTAAATGGACACACTGTATATATAAGATAAGATTCACAAATATATTCTACCATTCAAAAGTTGAATGGGGTTGGTAAGATTTTCTAATGTTTTTGAAGGAAGTCTCTTGGCTAACCATGGCTGCATTTATTTGATAAAAATACAGTATAATAATGTTGTGAAATATTATTACATTTTAAATATCTATTTTCTATTTGAATACATTTTGAAATGTCATTTACTCCTGTGATGGCAAAGCTGAATTTTCAGCACTCATTACTCCAGTCTACAATGTCACATGATCAGAAATCATTCTGATATGCTGAATTGGGGCTTAAGAAACATTTCTTATCATCGATGTTAAAAACTATTTTGCTGCCAAATATTTATTTTGTGGGGAAAAAAATTCTGATTCTACGATAAATAGAAAGTTCAAAAGAACAGCATTTATTTGAAACAGAAAATTTTGTAACATTATAAATATCTTTACTGTCACTTTTGATAAAATTTATGCATCCTTGTTGAAAATGTTTTCATTTCTTTCACATTTTTTGACCCCACTTATTGATAACTTATTGACACCAAACTGTTGAACAATAGTGTATATTTACTAAAAAATTCTGAAAAATTGCACTCTGACTTTTGTTATCGACCCAGTAGGCAATGTAATCTCAAAATTATAAATAGTGGCCTGATTGGACTATCACTAACAGATAAACTCTGCATATTACAGAATGATAAGGGTCAAGACCCTGCTGAGGTTGTTCCTGACCCCATGGACATGAGTCTGGATAAAGCTGAGGCCGCCATGGTGGCTAAAGAGCTGAAACAGTTGCTGCTGGACGCAGTGCCGCTCAGCTGTAACCTGCCCCGCGCCACCCTGCCCAATTATGACAACATCCCCGGCAACCTCATGCTTTCCTCCCTGGGTCTCAAACTAGGGGACTGTGTGGTGCTGGACGACACAAAGGTGAGATTAGGAGAGTCTGTGTGTTTATAGACTTTGCAGTGTCTGGAGCACCTAGGAGAAGATAGGATATATAAATAAAACACAATGCCTCTTTTCTGCAGGCTGGCACCCTCCGTTTCTGTGGCACCACTGAGTTTGCTAGTGGGCAGTGGGTTGGTATTGAGCTGGACGAGCCGGAGGGCAAGAACGACGGGAGTGTGGGTGGGATCCGCTATTTTAACTGCCCCCCAAAACAAGGTGTGTTCTCTTCATTTCTGTATTCGAAAAGTCGTTTTATAATTACTGTAATAACAACAGATCTGATTACAGTATTTGGATGAAATAATCTGATTTCTAGAGTTTAATATTTGGTGTACACATCTATTCTTCAGGCATCTTCGCCCCTGTGTCAAAAATCAGCAAAGCTCTTGAGCAGACCCCCTCTTCAGTCACCTCCACGCCAAAAACCCCTCGCATGGATTTGTCTCGTGTAACCGGCAAGATTAAGAAAGAGAAAAAAGAGAAAGACCGTGAAAAGAGTGAGTGATAACATCTATATATCTAACAACTATCTGTTTTATATGTGTGATTTGAATTCTGTTTTGTTCAGTGTTCATCTTCTATTAAATTGTCATCGAATCAGTGTTTAGACCCAAGTTAATGTGTGACCACTTAAAGTAAGTCTGTTATGTTTACCAAGGCTGCATTTATTTGATTAACAGTAATATTAACAGGGGCACCACTATGAAATCGCCCTAACCTTCCCGCCGTTACGGTGCCCCTGAATATTACCAGTAATATTATTACAATTCAATTTTCAATTTGAATTTATTATAAAATTTAATTCATTTTTTTATGACAAAGCTGATTTTTTTAGCAGCCATTAATACAGTCTTCAGTGACACATTATCCTTCAGAAATTATTCTAATATTCTGAATTTTCTATTAAAATAGAAAACAGTTCCTTTAAATTGTAATAATATTTCACTATATTACAGTTTTGTACTGTATTTTCGATCGAATATAAGCAGCCTTGGTGTGCATAAAAGACTAGTGTATATCTGAGTTCCACATATGATTTGCTTCTCCACCAGCCCCAAGAAAGAAGTCTTTGTCCGGGGTCAGTTTGGATCCTGATGGAGTCAAGGTTGAAGTTGGGGATCAGGTGTTGGTGGCAGGCCAAAAGCAAGGGATTGTCCGCTTTTTTGGCAAGACAGACTTTGCTCCTGGTATGTCTAAGCGAAGGTCTGAGATAATGGTATAATATAATGATATAAGAATAAGCCTGACATGATAATTTACACTTCTCTTATAATTAATATGAA
The DNA here is from genome assembly GCF_001515645.1 of Sinocyclocheilus grahami. NCBI lineage: Eukaryota > Metazoa > Chordata > Actinopteri > Cypriniformes > Cyprinidae > Sinocyclocheilus > Sinocyclocheilus grahami. The sequence goes on from NW_015505529.1 coordinate 1,542,720, forward strand.
ATCACATATAAGTACAATAATGTGCAGCAAGTATTTAGAATTGTGTGTGTGTGTGTGGATTCTTTTGATCAGGATATTGGTTTGGTGTGGAGTTGGAACAGCCCACTGGAAAGCATGATGGCAGTGTATTTGGAGTGCGTTACTTCCACTGTCTGCCCAAATATGGGGTTTTTGCACCACCATCCCGTGTTCAGAGGTAAAATCTTCAACATGTAACAGAAAGAAAAATGTTTTGCAGATACACAACTTGGGTTACAGTAAATAGGGATATGTTTTACTGCTTTGGTTATAGAATATGAGCACACCATGCCTTTCATTTAGCTTTTATTACTGAGTAGCAAACACATTTGCAGTAATGTTTCACTGTTTATGAAGGGATAACGAAAAAGTACCAGAACAATGTTAGGGGTTGAGGCCTAATTAAATGTGCTAAAATACCATCTACGCTATGAATTCTTTGTAAAACCATCTATTATAAGGTAAAAAACAGAGACATTTAGTAAAATGTATATTTAAATCATTTTGTTGTTCAGATTAATTCTCCAAAAAGGCATCAACAGTATAATCTGATTTTTTAATCTTGCAGAATTGCAGGGCCCAAAGATCCTCAGGGTGATGGGACACTAGTGAAGAAAGTCCACCAGGTGACTAGTAAGTACAATGATAAGAGCATGTTCTTCTTTTCTTTGCCTGTTTTTAAAGCAACACTGCTTCACAATCAGAGTGTGTGCATTTGTATGAATAAACAACATTAGCTCACAGTTAGTGCTCCGTCTTGTGTGTATCTTCTTGGTTAGGAATACAGTGACACCTACTGTCCATAATGTGTAATAGCATTAGCAATAAGTACTTTTCCCGTCTAAAGTTTAAAATTCAGCTGGATTATTGCATGTAGCAAAGAACAGAAATATATGACATTTATTATACAATATGTATAATACGATATGAATGAACAACACAGTCTCACATGGCAGCCTCAGCTGCATGGTTATAATATTTGTCTGTGTTCATCCTCCTATACAGTGTCTCAGCCGAAGCGTAATTTTAATGCGATCCGTTCTCCAAAAGACATAACATCTGAAAGTTCCATATCCAGGTATGCTTCTGTCCCATAAATAACACATCTGTTTGGCTGCAGCTGTGAATCTATAATGTATCCTGTGATGCAAGATTAAACAGCATTTTACATTCATGATCCGTTTCTGTTATAGCAGGTTGCTGTTCTGTTGCTGGTTTCCCTGGATGCTCCGTGCGGAGATGCAGTCCTAAATCCACTGGTTACATCTTTAATTCTATCTCCCCCTCTTTTTCTGTTCCTCCTCAAGATAAAATCTCGCCCACTCTGTTTACTTCCATTATTCGTATGTGCTTCTCTCTGTGAAGTACCCAGACTGCTGTCCCGCCCCTTTGACGGCAACTCATTAGCAAAAAAATAGTGCCTTGTCAAGTAACTAACGTCCTGCATTCCGATGATTGAATTATAGACAAACAATCTTTTATGAAATCAAAATAAGGGAAAATCATTCCTACTGAAAGCCATTGGTATCTCTCTATCTGCTCGGGGTTTTTTTTTGCTAAACCACTGTGGGTAGATTATTGGCAGTATTCAAACTTGATAATACAGTCATAATCCACAAATAACTAGGCTTGTACGTCTATTTTAATTTGTAAAGGTGTTTTTTTGTTTTGTTTGTAAACATGCTGTTGTATTATGTACCTTTGCTGTCTTACTTTACAGTATTTTATAGTATACAGCCTTTGTTTCCTAAGTTTCAAATGCCTTTAAGTGAACTAGTAGGTGACATATTATTAGTAAACATAAAAATGTTTCATTGTAACTGTAGTCTGAAAATATTGATGCTGCCAATGTGAAAAAGAAGAGGGTTTTTGTCATTGGAGCCTAATTCTTTTTTCATCTACAGTGAAACTGTAAGCATATAGCTTAAAATATATTAATATGTTGCATGAAATAAGCAGGCATGGGCACGTTTTTAGGTCATAAACTGCTCTGAAATGAGGTGAGAGGCCTGCTTTAGATATTATAAGCTAACAAATAACATTTCATTTAATTAAAATCAACCAAAGCGCAAGCTCCATGATATAGCAAAAGCTAAATAATCTCTTACTTCAGAATAATGTACTGTTAAGAACCACTTCAATAATGCAACACTTGAGAGGAGGCATGTTCATTCTTGACCTTTCATAAAAACGAGGTGACGATAAGCATTCGTTCATTTTATAAACCCAAATAACCATATGAATCACAATCATGTTTCTCTCACCCAAAAAAAATAAATAAAACTAATTATAGTTCATCTAGTATAGTTTAAAGTGAAGTACAGTTTATATTTGAACATAAATCCTCATCTATCGTCTACAGAAGCTGTTAGGCCAGACTACCTATTCCTTCTCTCTGTTTTCACTCGGATCAGTTTTGTAAATGCTGTTCTTTAAAATCCTGATTGTGAAAACAGTATGTGTTTATGATATCGTAATCAAGTGTGTGGGTAATAACAGCAATATTTACTCTGTGTCAACATGCTATATGAATATGGATAGAAACTCTGTCTACTTTATTACCACCTATGGAAGCACAGCATGAGTAAAAGTGTCTGTCCCTAATAGATGACCTGGGATCAGTTAACAATAGGTGAAATCACTTCAGTGATCCCAGAGCGGACAGATTTTGTCAAGGAGAGAATAAAAAAACAACAGCTTGGCTTGTGCACTCTCCTTTCTTGTGAACACTTGGTCAACTGCACTGATTTACAAAAAAGAACAACTTACAAAATTGAAAATGTACTGCTTGAGCAGGTCTGAACAGCTTTTGATTTCTTCAGCCGCCTTGCCATCATTTCATTAAAGAACAACTGAATCTGTGTGGTAGGTTTAGCAGTGACACTGTAGTGAGCAGAATAGTGCATCTTCTAATGGAGTGCAAAGGTCAGCTCACAACAAACCTGAAATTGTGCATTATCATTTTGTGACTTGTAGAGTACAGTATATTGTTTTGTGGTGACTTAAAGTTGTAGAAAGCATCATTTACCTTAATTTCAGGACAAGTCACACATTTTTTTATGCCAAAAGGAGAGTAAAAGTATGACTGTAAATTGACTATTTCATATGTAAGTATCTCGCACTGACTGGCTCACCCTCCACGCTTTCAGAGAGTTTCAATGTGACATCTAGCATTGTCAGCAAAGCTTTCTGTCATTTTCTATCCAGTTGTGTAATTGGTATAGTTCATTTGTAAACATTTATTCGTCTGAGAAAATATATATTTTAATAATTTCACAAGGTACTTTTTTAATGTCCTGTGCTTTGTTTTCGTGTTAACTATACTCTGTAAATCAGATTAATGTGGATCTTATCATGAATTCGGTTTTGGATTTGATGGACAACATAACTGTAGCCTACTGCATGCTGTGTATAGACCTACATTTGCAGGTTTCTTTTTCCTACAGTATATCAGCATGAAAAAGCTTATTAATTAATTCAAGTGAAACTCAATCCTGACTATATGACTAATAAACATTAGTGTTTTATACTAAGTTTGACTGTATTGTTTTGATTAATTATACTTTTTCTGGACTTTATAACTCGCAATTGCGAGTTTAAATCTCACGATTCTGAGAAAAAAGTAAAAATTGCGAGAAACAAACTCGCAATTGTATGGAAGCCCGTTTCCGCCACTGAATAAAAAATAAAAAAAGGTAATTGCAACTTTTTTTCACAGAATTGTGAGATATAAACTCGCAATTGCGAGTTATAAAGTCAGAATTGCGAGATATAAAGTCAGAATTCTGACTTTTTTTCTCACAATTGCGTGATATAAACTCACAATTGCGAGTTAAAAAGTCACAATTGCAAGATAAAAACGCGCAATTCTGACTTTTTTTCTCGCTATTGCGAGTTTATATCTCGCAATTCTGACTTTTTTTCTCAGAATTGTGAGATATAAACTGGCAATTGCTAGTTATAAAGTCAGAATTGCGATATAAACTCACAATTGCCAGTTAAAGTCAAT
>NW_015505529.1:1547727-1563273 GCF_001515645.1 Sinocyclocheilus grahami
AAAAGTAAAAATGGGATATAAACCCCAAATTTGCAGTTAAAAGAAATTTTTGGGGGGGGGGGGGGGAGACTGATATGTTCTCAGAATATGCGATTTTCTGAGAAAAAATTGTGAAAAATTGAAAAAATTATGTCTGGCAGTTCTGACTTTATTTCTCAGAATTGCAATTGCGAGTTTATATCACACAATTCTGACTTTATTTCTCAGAATTGCGAGTTTATATCTCTCAATTATGACTTTTTAACTCGCAATTGCGAGTTTATATCACGCAATTCTGAGAAAAAAAGTCAGAATTGTGAGATAAAAAGTCGCAATTACCTCTTGTATTTTTTATTCAGTGGCGGAAATGGGCTTCCATACAATTGCGAAGTCAGAATTGCTAATTTATATCTTTTATCTAGTTTACATCACGCAATTCTGACTTTTTGTCTCAGAATTGCCTGTTACAAACTCGCAATTCTGACCTTCCCCCCCCCCAGAATTGTTAGATAAAAAGTCGCTATTAGCTTTTTTATTTTTTAATCAGTGGCGGAATCGGGCTTCCATACCATAGACGAAGGGACGAAATCAACGTATGCCGGCGCGCATGCGCATCAAAGACGGCGCAAATAAGATAGGAGCTAAATTAAATATATTTCGTGAAAATATTTAGCTTCTTCAAATCACGTACTCCAACAACAGCACCATAATTAAAATATGAACAAATAAACGAAACAAGTTTATTTCGCTGAGAAAGGTGTTTATTCGTATAAAATGTCTACATAGGCCTATTTTTACACTGTAAACAAAAGTGTACTTTTAAAAACAATGCCTAAAAGCAGTCTGTGTTGATATAATTCAGTCATAAATTAATCTGATTCAGGATGATCCTCTGGAGCGCTCCTCGTGCTCGTGCTTTTGTCGGGGCAGGTTGTCTGTCTCTTTCTACGTGCACGTCGATTCTTGAACCAGACCTACAATTAAGAATATATATACATTTTAGTCATTTTATTTTCAGATATAGGCCTAAACGTTAGAAATGACGTTAAAAAACGTTACAATGGATTTGAGTTAGTTTATGTTCTGATATATTTCAGCGCAAAGTATGAAATATCATTAGGCAACAGATAAAGAGCGCTTTCTTACCCTCACAGTCTCCTCGCTGAGGCCGGTGTTTTTGGCTAACTCCTCCCGGGTTTCAGCGCTCGGATAGTCGGTGATTGCGAAGAGCCGCTCGAGCGTCTCCGTCTGGTTCTCGGTGAAAACCGTTCGGATTCGACTGCGCTGTCTCTGAGCTACAGTTTGGTGGCAGTGATTCTCCGCTGTACCACAACCTGAAGGTAGTTTTAAGAAATAAATACATTAAAGTTAAAGTTAACAAAATGAAGAAAAAAGAAAGAAAGAAAAATGCATACCTGACACGGCAAAAGGCCACGGTTGAGCTGCATAGTAATGTGAATTAAAAGGCGGTTGATAATAGGAGACTGGAACACAGCAGCTGTACATTCCTGCATTCCATGATGGAGATGGAAAGTTCATCAGCACTGCTGCTGCATGGTCACCATGACCTCTAGATCCATCCTGGTAGAGCAGGTCCAGTTTGGTCGAGTGTCCTGGGAAATCCTGAGAAGATGCTGGATGATCAAGTCCAGGTGATTCTGCTGTTTGTTTGCTGGCGTCTCCCAAGATGTAATCAATAGAGAAGTTTGAAAATTTCTGAGTTGCCATGTTCAAGTAGGGGCCTACAGAAGCTGCTGTGACTGTGTAGGCCTACTCTTGCTCTCTCAATAATGACATGGAGCTGGGGAGTTGTATTTGTACCCCCTGTATCGTTTTAACTAAGGTATTAGCCTAATGCATTTAATATTGGTCCATTAACACCTCTTTGTAAAGGTTGAAGTCGAAGGAAATTAACTTTTGAAGATCCACTTTGAAGATCCTTAAACCCTTTTAACCTGACAATTGAAATTCACCTGCGATGATACTTACGAATGTTTGTTGATCACACTTCAAAACTTTGGTGGAAATTAGTGGCCTGTATCAGATTATTGATTTTATACAGTTTAATGACATTACAGAAATAGTTTAATATGTTTCATATAAAGTAGCATGATACAAATTTCTATTTTGTATATATAACACTTTTTAAAACGTTTGACTACATTTTGAATTGTATTTTATTTTGAATTGTATTTTGTTTTAATTTAGCCTAATAAATAAATAATCATTATTTTGATTATGCAAGCAGATTTATGTAAATGTATACGTTAATGGTTTTAAGACTTATATACATTTACAATTTCAATAAAACTGTTTATGTACAATTATAATCTCAGTTGTGGGCACAAATATTATGCTACGTTAATCTGGTTAGTTTATACTGGATAAAGTTGTATAGTTTATATTGAATGAAGTTTATCTTATTAGGTCTGAAGAATAAAGAAATAACTTTGATGACACTTGTTCAAAGGGACACGCGCGCTTTGAAATGGTGACGTCATCATCCGCGTTGACTGACGTTAGAAAGATGAAAGTCTTTTTATTTGAGCTTTTCAAAGAGGTCAGAAGTGCTTTGATCTGTTCCTTCTTTAATGTCCATTTTCATTTGTGTTTGAATAATACTTTACCTTATACTAATAACTTATAGGCTACTCTTGGTGCTCATAATGAAAATGATCAATGTAAAAAATTACACCAGTCAAACCTATTATACTGACTGAAACATATCTATAATAAATAAGTGAATAAATGTCGCCATCGTGCGGTATTATTAAGGAAGTTTGATAAAACAAACAAACTAACTAACTAAATAAATAAATGTCTTACAATAATTTTAATAAAAATATTAAAAATAATATAAATAATTGCTTTACTCCCTTTTAATACCCATTAACTGCACTGTTTTACGATTACATACCATGATAACTTTGATTCCATGTAAACAATATTAAATGATAGTATTTTTTAAATAGTCTTTGAAAGAAAACATTGCATTATCATAGTATTACTAAAAAAAGGCAAGTGTCTGTGGATAGAGGAATTATTCAAAAACCTTCAGCGTTACATATGTGCTGCATACTAATAAACCAGGGTTAACTCAAGATTAAATGATTATGGTTATTTTAAAGCACAAGCCGCAGCTGTAGCTTAGAGACGTCACAGGCAGTTAGTTGGTTTTGACTGAGAGAGTGTGTATTTTACAAACCAGCAGATTCTCCCAATATAACTCAGCTTACATCATTAACATTTAATTTGTTTTAAGCTACTTGGGTTTACAAATAATTCACATGAAAATCCCACTGAGCGGATATTGGTTTTGCCTCTTTGCCAAATGAGATCATTTGATAATCTGCAAGGCCCACACAGCACATACTATATACAGAAAATGTGAATTCTGTACGTCCTTCATTGTACTGAAGATTTTTGATGTATTAAACACAAACTTGCTATTATGAACTTCAATGACCTGGCATATCCCTATCTGGATGGAATAGATCAGTTACAGGGATTTTGTTTCAAGAATCTGTGAATGAATATAAGATCTTTACATATGAAAGGTTCTTGGCCTTTCCATTCAGATCATAACAACTTGTAAGCTCTGTTTGATACATGAAGTACTTTCATAAAAAAAAACATCAAATCAAAAGAGGGATTACTATTTCAACAGCAGGATAAAAGAGCATAGGCCTACATATTTAATCAGTCAGTATCTTTCACAAAATCAGTCACACAACAAAAGTATAGAAACTCACACTAAACAAACCCAATTTGCATGATAAAGGCAGCAATCTGATTCAGAGCATTGGACTGAATCATATGGTTGACCCATATTCAGTTCTGCATATGTTTATAGAGAACATCCAGTGTGGTTGTAAGCATCCATCTGCACAGCCAGGATTTGCACAGTGCCACTGACAAGCATTGATATGATTTGGGCCAATAGGCAATTAACAAATGCATGACCTCCTCCAAACAGAGCTGGATGTTCATTGTGAACTTCCAACTATTCAGCTCTGCCAAATCAAACTGATCTGGGGATGAAATTCAAGCTCTAGAGTTAGATGTGCATCCCAAAAACACAAAAGGAAGTTTAACTATCTAATCTGATGCAATCCATCCAAAGCACAGACAAATGAGGGTGGCTTTGAAGGTTACTTGCTGGCTTTTCTCAATGGGGTGCACTTACTACAATCAAATGATTTATGATCGAAGGTAAGACATTGTTTTAGAGAATATTTGGGCCACAACATTTGTACTGTAGTCTGAGAAATAGACCTGGCAGATGGTGTTTGGATTTAAGATTAGCTGAGTCATTCTTTACTGAGGAAATAAGCCCTGATGGTGTCTTTTGCTTAAACTGCATCTGGAAAAACGAATTCAGGCAGCTTCGGTCTGAAGAACAAATGTGTTGCTCTGTTTACTTATAAAGTTAAATACTAGATCATGTTATTGCAGCACCTAAAGGAATAGTTCACCCAAAAATTTTAATTAGCTGAAAATGTACTCTCCCTCTCAATTGGAACAGATTTGGAGAAATGTAGGATTACATCACTTGCTCAGTGAGTGGCTGCCATCAGAATGAGAGTCCAAACAAGCAGTTCACTAATTTTTAGTGTGTGTTTGTAAGAAATCCCTCAACTGTCATTTCTGGCCAAAATGCGAGTCCATAATCCATATAACACATCCATATGCACCAGCACCAACATATTTGTTTAGAACTGTTTTGGACTGTTTATGCTTGTAAGCGGTGCTTGATCTGTGCATATTTCTCTTCTGATTCATACAAGACAACTTTTTCATTGGAGAAAGCAATATTATGAATGTTAGCCAGAAACAATGGTTTGAAGTTAAAAATGTCTTAACGATGGATTTGTTTCTTACATATACCCAGCTTTTCACTTCAAAAGACTTTATTTGATGGACTGGAGTTGTGTGGATTACTTGTGGATTATTGTGAGGTTTTTATTAGCTGTTTGGACTCTCATTCTGACGGCACCCATTCACTTCAGGGGATCCACTGGTGAGCAAGTGATAATGCTAAATCTCTCCAAATCTGTTCCGATAAAGAAACAAACTCATCTACATCCTGGATGGCCTGAGGGTGAGTAAATGTTTAGAAAATCTTAATTTTGGGTTGAACTATTCCTTGAAAAAACAACTAGCATATTTTTCACATGTATTGGATCAGTGAGTCCATTTGCATGTTCTTTTATTCCTCCAGTGCCTGAGAGTGACAGCCAGCTGAACTACACGCTTCTCCTTGACTGTTCCAGATGGCTGGAAAAGCAACTCGTGTCTCATCCCAAGAAACTGTGTCTGCATCAGGTCAGCTTGATTTGTTACCCCGCCACAAAGCAATTAGAATTATGAACTGTGTGTCACGAATTCAGTCAAGCATCTGAAGGTCAGCTTTTCAAATTCAACTCTACACAAGCTAGTGAGAGCTGATCAAATGTCAATGAATAAATGTAAGCTAGGAAAAGGTATTTATAACAATGGACAGAAACCACAGGAGTTATATAACAGTGGCCCCTGAAAAATATTTAGACACTTAAGATGCACAGTATTATTACTGATAAACGTATATATGTCTTTGCAATGGATAGTACAATATCAAACCATGTGGCATTGATTTTAAAGAAAATTATCAAATTTTTAGGTTATCTGAACCAGGGGTTTACAAACTGGAGTCCAGGGCCCATCAAAAGTGGTGCTAGAATTCTGATAGAGAAAAAAATGCTGTGTATTTTAAAAATAAAAAATTTTCAAGGAAAAAAAATCTAAATTTTCTCATCACTGCTGTCTTGCTCTGTAATGCACATTTTGGAAAAAAAAGTCTGCTTGGAAATGATATGTATTATGAAAAATGCTATATATACACATTTGAACTGAATTTAAAATGTTTCGTATACATTATAATAACTTATTTTAGACACCTATTAGTTCTAGTCCTCTAAAATGAGAGGAGTTCTATGTTTAAGCCAGTAAGGTGACTACTGTTTTTATGTGTGAGTCATATGAATCATTCACTCAATTGATTCTTTTAATCACACTCATTCATTCAGGAACGAAACAAATGACAGGTTGACATGCATGCAAGGTCAAAAAACGTTTTCATTGTCTTATAATATGCACTTATTTTTTTTTACCTTACTTGCTCAACGACTCCCAAACTATTCGTTTAACGATACATTTTTCCAAACCCCTCCTTTGCGTGACGCTAATCTGCGGTGATTGGTCCGATTAGTTTCATTTTCATTTCATCATGACTTGTAATGCCTGATAAAGCAGCGTTTGTGACCGCAGTGCTCCTTTGTGTACAGCATTACCGGGAAACCGCTATTTTTACAGCTTCAAAAGCTGCACCTAGTGGCAAAGAATGAATTTGCATTTTCATTCAGACCAACAAGTGCTATACCAACAAGGGCAATATGCTAATGTTTCATGTTGACTTCAACATGAAACGGCTTGGGATTCGTTTTAAAAACAACACGTTTCAATGATTCAGAGTCGACTCTTTAATTCTTTTGAGAGACAATAACTCTATACACGGTGCACTTTCAGATTTAAAACATTGCAGGATGTTTTCATTCACTTAGAGCTGTGTTACACACTGCATGAAAGGTCATTTTCAAAAATCCATAATAGGGGCAATCAAATTATTCAATAATCAGATCCTTCAAGAACGCTGATTCATTCAAGTGACTGCGTCGAACAAATCACTGAATCAAATTTACTTTGTTCACTGGTCATTGCTAACTCTTGCTGGTGTGTTATTGCGTTAAAAGTATTTCACTCATTTATTTTGGCTTTAGTACATTGACATAGGCCTATAAAAGTTAGAAACAACATATTGTCTTTATAAGGTACTTTATATATATATATATATATATATATATATATATATATATCCCACTGTATATATATATTATAATTATGATTGTAGGCTATACAATAGTTAATTACGTTACGTTACATAACGTAACGTAATGTAACGTTTTCCTGATCAGTTGTCGATCTACTTTAATTTCTGCGCACGTACACTACGAAAAAAAGGTCAGTCTGCAGGAAGTGAAATAGAATATTCAGTTTGCTCTAGAGTCGCTTACGATAATAATCTTTCTCCAGAGGGCTGTGTTATTACTGTTTATTTTGAGTCGATTAATCATCTCTGCAATCCGGTTCTTCTGACCGAACATGCTCAGCAGACTGTGGAGGCCACACAAGGTGACACAAGGAACCTAGAGAAATCAGCTAAAACATTTAACAACCAGGACAAGATTCAGACAACACAGCCTTCTTTTTGTGACGGTGGGGGCTTCTGAGTGAGGATGCTAAGGCTCATTTCTGCGCGTTTCTTTTCTGGTTGAAACACAGTGGTGACCTAATTTCATCTGCTTTGGCTCGTGAGTTAGCAAATGCGAACAAAGCTTCTGGTGTCCTTTGAAACCCCTCCAAATAAGACATCTTATATTAGCACACTCATTTGACACGCTTTGAGGTTTACAGTAGGCTTACTGCAATGTCGCTTTGGATAAAAGCGTCTGCAAAATGACTAAATGTAAATAAACAGTAAATGTAAATGCAATGAAAGGAAGATACTGACAAAGCCCGAGATCAAAGGATGACGATGAATGTGTTAAACAGTTCACGGAACGACCAGAAGAGGGAGACATTCTATTAGAAGACTTGCATCTGGATGATGGCATTACATAATTACAATAACATTGAACGATTCATTGGAAGAATTTAGTTAATTTATGCAAACTGACAGAATTGTGTCATACTTTCTGTTTGTAACGCTGATTCTGTCTGCAGGAAGGCAGCAACCATTTGAACACAGCCAGAGGTGAATATTAATATATAATTGCAAAAAGCTTTGAAAGTGAGGTCACAGGCAGAAACCTAAAAGAAGGGTAATAAAAAAAGAGTATATTATATATATATATATATATATATATATATATATATATATATATATATATATAAACTGCCTTGATTTTAATATTATGCAAGTTTCCATTTTCATGCAGATGATACTATCATTTATTGCTCAGGCCCCTCTAAGCAACAATCTGTGGCTTCTTTACAGCCTGCTTTTGATATTATCCAAAATAGGTTCTGTGCTTTTTGAAGCTGATTTTAAACGTTGAAAAAACAAAATGTATGTTATTTTCAAATTCTAAAACTTCTTCAGAAAATTCGATCATTCTACGGATTTCTCAGGGGAGCCAAATTACTTCAGTGTCAGAGTGCAAATACTTGGGTATTATTATCGATAACACGCTACGCTTTGGTTCACACATGAAGTATTTGAGGAAAAAATGTAAGAAAAACTTAAGAGTTTTACTTTAGAAATAAGTCGTGTTTTTCATTCAATGTGAGGAAGAAATTAGTGTCCGCTATACTTTTTCTACTGGATCTCGGTTATGGGGATGTAGTTTATCAGCATGCCCCCTCTTAACTTCTATATATTTATATATATATTTAATTATTTATTTATTTTTACCACCACATACTGTATATAGAAAGGTTTCACACAGACAAAAAGATCAAGCATTCTTCAAAATATCCTCTGTTGTGTCCATACAGCTTTGGAACATCATGATGATGACAGCATTTTCATTCTGGGGCCAACTGTCCCTTTAAATCATTGCTCTTGGTTTATAACGAAGCTTATGACCTTTTCACCTTTCAGTCTCAATAGACACATCTCTATTGTTTTCTGCTCATGCAAATTTGGGGGCTGCATAAATAAAGCAAGTAAATGCACTCTACTGCATAATTACACTGTGTTTTATTCATAATTAGCAGAGTGACCGATTCATTCTGACGTGAGCGATGAATCACTGGACCCCTCCCCACTCAGTGTTATGAACATATGCGAGAGCTGTACCTCCTTACTGGGCGAGGAAAGAAACCAATGGTGACTGCATGAGTGAACACGGGGTACATGAGTGAAGGTTGGCCGGCGGTTCGGTGTACCCTGGTGTATTAGTACCGTCTGCTCACACATGCTTTTCAAGGGGGCTAAATAGTGTCCTGCCAAGTTCATAGCAGTTGTCAGACAGCAGAAACTGCATTGGCCACTTATGGGACCTTTTTCTTTGTTTCCCTGTAATCAACAAAGGGTCTCATATGGGATATCTGCTTATTAATATACAGTGAGCTAATCCATCCCTCCAATAAAACATATATTCCTGCTACAGTTTCCTAGTCAGTATGTATTGAGCAGCTTATTCTGAAAGAAAAACACGGCATAATTTGATGCCTCGTGTAAAGGCTGACAAGAGGCAAAAATAAAGGCTAAATAAATGCTGACCAGTCAACCATGTTTTTTAATCATATCTTTGGATTTAATTAGTTTTTTTATATTTCCAGGCTATACATTTATTTTGTAGTTCACTCCAGGTTGCCCTGAAATTAACCATGATATGTACTGAATATATTGAATACTGCATCATCACTATTTATAGCCTACCTACAGGCCTATATGTTTTATGAAAAGTTTCAGAATACAAAAATACCGATTAGAAAGATATGCATACTACGTCAAATGCTGCATCACACATTCAAACTTCTGTATATAGCAACTGAGTTTTTTGATCCTCCTTTGGATCATAAAAAAAAATCTATTTACAGGCCTCTATTCTGCTTACAGGTGTGTGTTCTGAAATGTTTCAGAAATGAATGAAATGTTCCTGAATGGAACTAACTTCCAAAATAATAAGGGAATAACAGATATAAATGCACATATCTTTTTTAATATTTGCAAACTTTACAAATTTTTAATGTTGTCATTTTGTATTTTGTCTTGACGTATATTATATTTGACCTTTTTTCATTGTCTCTTTGTCTCTTCTTACAAAAATAACAATATTATATTTCATTTCTGTAAATAAATATCCGTGCTTGAAGTCACGCATAAGAGCTATAAAGGTGAGTAGGAGGAGCGTGTGAACTACTCGGGGGCGTGGCTTTTCTCACCTGTGTCAGGTGACATTTCAATTTGCTTACAACTCAAAAGACTGATGGCTATGTTAAATGACCTGAAACAGTGTTTCTCTTTGTCGCACAACATAACCTTGTTTCTAGTTTGATGTGTGTTAGTAAAGCATACCTGGCATTTCAAACCTGATCAGAAGTATTTTCACCCTGAGGATGAAAACGTTTGCACCTGTATGATTCCTGAAACCCCGAGGGATTCCCTGAAGGACAAAACGGAAGCAGGAGTTAGGACAGGTTTTGCACGTAAGTGTTAAGATGAGTACATGACATTTGAATATCTACTGCATTTTTTAAGTCCGAGCATTAATTTTAAACCGCTTGCAAACGTGCTTCTACACCGCGCTTGTGCATTTAGCACGTGTATTTCGTCAGTGTAGTGTGTAATTGTAAACGTACGCGTACGTTTTCTAACAAAGTCTTATTTATCACGTATTTAAATGAATTTTCTTGAAATGTACTGGGAAATATACACATTTGGGGCATCTAATTGTAGCTGTCCACGTGACTGTGTGCAAAGGGTGTGTTCAAGTGTTTTGCGTCTATAAGCCATTGTTTTCAAGGTATTTAAATGTGTTGCTGTTGCTGTGGAATGGTATGCATGACTCACTTGGTTGACAACACCAGGCCATCAGGATACAGACTACTGCTGAATGTGATACTTCATGCCCATTGATTAATCCCACAATGACATCTGATGCCTCTTGTAGTTCAAAACGGGCCTGTATTCTGGGTCAGAAATCTTTTGTTGTTTATCCAATTTGTTATATTGGGCTTAAATGGCATTTTCAACCATAATTAGTCATAGAACCTCTACAGCCTGCTTTTTGCTTTTAAGACATGCTATTAGTCAAAAGCTTGGGCACATTTTAGAATAATAGTAATTAGCAAGTTATCAAAAATGACAAAATATGTTAAATGGAAGTATTGGAGTTGGTATTGAGCAGCAATATTAAACAAGTCAGAGCATGTATTTTAGCATACATTTTAGTAGCCACAGTTTGTCTAAAATATAGCTCGATTTATTTTATTTAACCAACTTAAAGGAATACTTAACCCAAAAATCAAAATGTTCGTCATTTACTCACCCTCATGTCACCTGTATAAGTTTCTTTCTTATATTGAACATAAAAGAAGATATTTTGAAGAATGATAGTAATCAAACAGTTGATGGTCCCCATTGACTTCCATAGTATTTCTTTCCTTACTATGGAAGTCAATGGGGACCAACAACTGTTTGGTTCTTCAGAATTCTTCAAAATATCATCTTTATGTTCAACATAAGAGAAACTTATACAGGTTTGGAATGACATAAGGGTGAGTAAATGATGTTTTCATTTTTGGGTGAACTATTCCTTTAAGACTTAAATATGGATTTAAAAAAAAAACAGTGTAGGATAACAATCTGGATCAACTCCTTTAAAAAGGTTGTAAAGAAATGCAGACTTTGAATATTTGTGTATAATACATTTCACACATTTATTCATAATAGCCTTTAGATAAAAAGGTGTTTAGGATGAGAAACAAAAAATTCAGTCAAATGTGTCCAAACCTGTGACTAGTAGTATCCGTTTTACTAGTAGATCTGTGTCTGTATGCATTAATTTTAACCTCCAGAAGTTATTTCCTACTTTATATGATGTTTGTATCATTTGCATTGCATATCTCTCAGTTGTGGTGCCTTCATTCTTAGCATAACAATGTTATTTTTAGTGTACCTTGTGGTTGGAAAAATGACCTGAGAAATGTTTATTAATTCATGTTCGGACAGCTGATTGTGTTTTCTGCCATTTCCTCCATGGATTTCGAGACCGCATGACTTGAACTGGATCGGTGCTGTACTTTGCTAGACATCTTGCTCTTATCTCAATCTTCCAGGAGCCTTCCAGTGAGCCCTTTAAAAACAATTAACCGATTTGCAGTCAATATACCCTCTAATTTGATGTTTACAATTACTTTCGTTCTTTATTCAAATGTAGACCTAAACCTTATGATTCAGTTACTGAGTACCAACAAACTAGGGTTTAAGCAGTGTCAGGAGAAAGTGCTGTGAGCTCAGAGAATAAGTTCTCCTGCTTGAACTTGCCTTGTTCTGTGGCTTCCTGCTCTAAACAGACCCCAGAAGTTATTTTATTTGAAGAGTGTTAGTTGAGAGAAATGTATGTTGGTTTTAAAGGGCAAAAGAGAACTTCCTGCTTTGTCTTTTCTTTCCAAGTAATCCCTCCTAGGCCCATTATGTTTCAAGCCAGGGTATAGATGAATTCAACAAAACACACTTTTTTGCCAGAATGACACCATGCTGAGTTTAATGATGAATGGCGTCATGCATCGGTAGTAATTGGCCATTCAGTCTAATGCTGCTCCTGGCTTTCATTGTTATGCTTGATTTAAAAAAAAGAGTGCTTTCTACTCACTGTTGCTACTGGCCAGTTTCTTTGCTGAAACTGCAGATGCCCCCTGAGCAGAGCTTTGTTTGAAAACCAAGAATCAGGTTTCACCAACACTTGTAAAGGATGAATGATAGTTTTGTATTCTGGCTTGCACAGATGACGAGAGCAGGAGAGGATGAACGTGATCTGTGATGTAGTTTTTAGCTTTGACTCTGACTTTATACATGAATATTTGCATTGTTAGCTATAACGAATTAATATATCATATATATATATATATATTTATTTATTTATTTTATTATTAATTAAACACAAAATAAATAATAAATAAAAATGTTTATTATTATTATGATGAAGGGTCCACAGGGCCCACAACCTATCTAAAGTAACCAGATAGCGACAATAATAATAATAATAGTGTGTGTATAAGCGTATGTAGTAGTAATAATAATAAAGGATGTATACTGTATATTTTATAAATGTATATAATAATTCCAATATATAATAGTGACATAATAAAATAAAAAATGTAATATTAATTAATTTATAGTTAAACATTAATTATAAATTCATTATTAATACATATTACAATATATTATTTATAGTAAATGTTAAGATTTATAAACTATTATTATTTTTATAAAATTATTTAATAAAAAAGTTGTTATTAATATGTTATTATGTGTCTTTTAATTTTAATAATTTAAGTTTTTTTGTAATTTGTTGTTCTTTCTTTTTTTATTTATTCTGTTCTCTTTGAAGTGATTAGAGAGATACATTCTGTCTTTATTTTTCTCCTGAGAGAATGACCTTGCTTCAGGCTATAACAGTGATGTGTCAAACAGACATTCTGCTGTGTAAAACTTGCTGTCTGTCTTTGAATGAATCCTCAGTCATCAGGTGAATGAGTCTGCGTTATTCTCCCTGAGCACAACACCTGTCAGGCATCTGCTAGCTGGGGAATCACAGCTGAGAGAACAAATCATTTCCATCTCCAGCCATGACGCCTTCATGTGGAGCGGCAGAATTCATCATCTTAACAAGCACTTTTTGGAGTGCCTTGCCTTTGGCTATATGCTGCAATTCATGGATGACGTCCTCATTATACCTTTGATATTGTCACAAAGCAGCAGATTCTTCTTTGTCGTCTGTTGTTTTTGGAACGGTGTGGTCTTAAGCATGGGAAATGAAGGCAATTCCAAGAGGATGCGGTTTGAGGACTCTTACCAGATTGCGAGTGCTGTAAATGGGATTAGAAGAAGCCTGGATTGGATTTGAAGGCTGATCTAGCTACTTAAATCACATACTGACAATTTCTCAGAGAGCATTCAGCTCCTATTAGCAGTATTAAGGCCACGGTCGGTCTTAAATTGAGACACATTTTCTGTTTAATGGCAAATTAGATGTAATGAACTGTAATTCACAGGAGTTTGCTGTACCAATGCTCTTTTGCCCTTCTGCACAGCTTGGTCTCCGAGGGGCCCGGGGAGAGGAGGGGGCCTGGTTCATCTTTTGCTTTGTTTGTGTGTAGTGGATCAGATCAGGTGTCCTGGCACTGGCCTCCTCTCCCTATCCGGGTGCTGAGAAAGGCCTGTTTGTTTGTGATTTGGGCCTGTGGCACCAAAGAGACAATGAGTGCAGTCTCTGTGAGGACGGGGAGGGAGAGTCGAGGGTTCAGGATCAGAGGGTGTGGAGCACCAGGGTCCTTATCTCCTCCGTCTTCATGAGCACCCATCACCGGAAACACGGATGTCCCTCAGGTTGCCTCTATGGGACGGCACAGACGGGAGTGGGTGGAACGCTGTCACCTCACCGGGAGTGTGCGCACGCGTTTTTGATTAAAAATACATTTACCCAACAGGTTGGCTCAATCAAGCAGCAGAACTATTTTAGCTTGTCGTAGTTTTGTGACTCACACTGATTAAATGGTGTTAAAATTGTGCCGGTCTGTGGTGTTCATCACATAAACCACTGGTTCTCCACTGGTTTTGATTGAGGACCAAGGATTTACGTTGGACGTTAAGTGGTGACCCAACTAGGGTTGCATAAAGGTAAAAAATGTCCAGTACATTTTGGAAACATTCCAGAAATTTTGGAAACTTTCCAGGATTTTTTGGAATATTCCAGGGATTTTTGGAAAGTTTCAGAAAATTTTCCACCCCTTTGCAACCCTAGACCCAACACGTTTCTACGTTTGTTTATTGTACATAAAGCATAAAATTAAAAAATAAGATTTTTTTTTTTTTACCATGGGCATCATAAGCCAAATATACATAATTATTAACATGCATTTGCAATCGTGTTGTTGTTTGATGCTGTTATTATTTTTATACGGAAAATATTGTATATAACTTTTTATATATAGTTTTATTTTTATATAGATGTTTTATGCATTCATTTTATTATTATTAATATTATCATTATTATTGAAGTAAACGTTTAATTTTATATTGTGATTTTATGTAGATGTTTTATTCATTTATTATTATTATAGTTATCTTTGTTTGTTTATATTAGTTTTATTATTTTTAGTTTATTGATGTATTATCTTTTAAAATATTAATAGTTTATTATTAGGGCTGCAACAACGAATCGATTAAATCGATAAAAATCGATTACTAAAAGTTGGCAACGAATTTCATAATCGATTCGTTGTGTCGCGCGACGCGGAGACGTTTGATTACAAAAAAAAAAAACCTTTAGTTGAGCGCGGAGTCAACACACTCGGTCTCTCTCGCGCACTGATGCTAGCAGAGTTCGGCGCCTCATATAGGCCCTGTCCCAATCGACAGATTAATCGATTATTAAAATAATCGTTAGTTGCAGCCCTATTTATTATATATTTTTTAAACATCCTAACACATTTGTATTATTATTAACTTTGTGTGTATTCGTTTATTTTGATTTTCAATTTATTTATTGTTGGTATTATTTTTGAAAGTTATTAATGGTTTATAAATAGATTTTTTTTAAAGGGGTCATATGATGCGATTTCAATTTTTCCTTTCTCTTTGGAGTGTTACAAGCTCTTGGTGCATAAAGAAGATCTGTAAAGTTGCAAAGACTAAAGTCTCAAATCCAAAGGGCCCTCGTTTATAAAAGTTAAGAGTCAGCCACGCCTACCTAAAACGGCTCATTCTAACACACCCCCACATGTCTACGTCACGATGTG
>NW_015505529.1:1563368-1596801 GCF_001515645.1 Sinocyclocheilus grahami
AGGACATAATGTTTCTATAAAGTGGGGCAGTTCCAACTTTGCAAGGACAGTCAGGTGCTTCTGACTCAGCCTGTAAGTACATTTTTTTTAATATTTAAAGAATTTGCCACTGATGATTCAAACACGAGTTTGAGCAGTGTAGAGTAGCGCTTGTTGTTTGTCATGTCTCCGATCACAAATGCAGACATGGTTTTATGTTTATGTGGCGCAACACACAGCGCAAAGCGTAAAAAGACCGTAAAAGTCATTATAATCAGTAATTATGTCCCCACTGGATGCAACATGCCTCGTTTGTAATGGGTTTTATTGGTTTTGTCTCGTCGCGCCAGGACACATGGAAACACAGTATGGTAAGGGGCGTAACATTTCCGTCACACGCTTGAGGTATTCGGCCAATCACAACGCACTGGATAGCTGGCCAATCAGAGCACACCTCGCTTTTCAGAACGATGAGCTTTGTAAAAATCAATGCGTTTCAGAAAGGTGGGGCACAGAGGAGAAACGATAATGTACAGTACGTGGAAAATAATGTGTTTTTTTTTACCTTAAAACACATTTCATTACACAAAATAATGTTATTTTTAGCAACATCATATGAAGCACAGAGGAGAAACGATAATGTACAGTACGCGGAAAATAATGTGTGTTTTTTTTTACCTTAAAACACATTTCATTACACAAAATAATGTTATTTTTAGCAACATCATATGACCCCTTTTATTATCCTAACACATGGATCAAATACTGGGTCAAATTAGTAGTATTAGTATTTTTCATATTGCCAAGTGACAGAATTTGCATGAAAAATACTTACAAAAAAGTTTAACTAAATGCATGGCCTTTGTCAACAACAAAAGATATAGCACTTTTTTAACATAGATACTTTTTTACATGGATAAGAATTTAGCAATCCTATCTATCCATAAATGTATGGTTAGGTAGTTGCATTTTATTTGCTTTTTAAAAAAAAAAATTTTTTTAAGGTCACCACCCACCAGTTCATAACTACTGACATAATACCGCTTTATCCTTGTTATTGTAGTAAAGTTAGTTTACGTCTCAAATGTTGGTCCATGAGTCTAATTACTATTTACTATAGAGCTTTTCAGTGATGTTTTCAGTGGTGTGATTGATTAGAGTCATTAGACATGCTGTTAAACTCATTTTTGTCCTCCACCTGAAATGAATCAATAGAATGTGGGCAGAAATAGTCGGTTCTACTTTTTTGCTTGGCAGCGTGTGGGATGAGATTCAGTACGAGCTCTGAGCTTGGCAAGAGATGGGTGTTTACTGCTTCGGATGAAAACAGCAACAGTCTGAGCTTTTAGAGTGTTATGACCTTTCCCCGGTTTATCATAAACAGAGCGAAGTAATTGTCATTGGCCACTGAAAGGGTAACATTACCTCCGTTTGCCGTGAGCTTCATTCAGCGCCAAGGAGACAAGCGCCGTTTTATTCGCCATTAAGAAAGAAAAATTATGTTCTCCCCAGAGCGACATTCATTTTCTGTGAGGGTGTTTTGTGCCTGTACTGAGGTGTCATGTGATCTGGAAAAATGGACTATATAAGCAGAATAAGAAGCCCAAGAGTGATTCGAGCTTCATTGATGTATCGAATGCATCATTACTTTTCATTTGCTTCCACATGCAGACTCATCCCGCGTCAACTTTCGCCTAAATGGAAGGGCTTTTTTTTTGTCCCCCGTCACTCTCACAGACAGCAGTTTGCATGTTTATTCAACTCCAGCTCATTCAAATGCGGGCTGTGTTATGGAAAGGTCCCCAGATGCACCTGCCTCATCTGTTTCTAGCCAAACCACCGACACTAGCTGAAGAGGATGACTAAGCATCTGTAATCCAGCCTGTCATTTCCATCCTTGTGTGTCTCATGCTGCTTTCTGATCCTTCTGTCTATATTAATTTACTATGATCCTTGTCTGTGGCTTTCTTGCAGGATTACACGTATATAATTACCATGGTCAAGCTATCTGTGACCGGACTGGATACCAAAACGGGCACATTTGTTACTTTTACCTGTGAGATATGCGTGTGTGTGTTTGTTTGTTTGTTTAGTAGTTTATGTATTTATTTGATTATTTTAATTTTATTTGACTTGGGTTTTATTTGAACATTTATGAATGTATTTACACAATTTTCATTTGATTTATTTGAGTTTTTAATTTTTGTTTTGTATGATTATAATTGTAATTTGTTTATGTATTTATATATATTAATCGTAGTTTTATAATTTTTTAAAAATATTTATTTATTATTATTATTAACAAGTGTATTTATGAAATTTGTCTATTTTATTCATTTGAATTTATTTATAATTATATTTGATTGTGTATTTATTTATTATGCAACATTTGTTGATATTTATTAACTTATATTTTATTTCTGATTTTTTAATTTTTTATTATTTCATGTCTATATTTTCTTATGTAATTAGATTTTTATACTTTCATTTGACTTTGAATTTATTGATAGACTAATTATTATATATTTTTTTTATTGGTTATGATTATGTTATTTTTATATATATATATTATTTATTTAATTTGATTTTCTTTGACTGATTTTCTTTATGAGTGTTTACGAAGTGTATTTATTGACTTATGATTTTATTAATTTATGAATATTTTTTTCTTTGATTTGATTAATTTCTCCATTTGATTTTGCTTAGTACTGTATTTACATATGCTTTGTCTGAATTTGGCCTAATGTAATTATTTTAAATATGTAATGTAATCTCATGCTGTTTTCTGATCCTGCTTTCTATAATAATTTACCATCCTCCTTTTCTATGACTTTCTTCCAGGATTACATGTATATGATTACCATAGTCAAGCTGTCCTTGACTGGATTGGATGCCAAAATAGTTGCGTTTACACCTGTGAGAACTTCTTGTACCCCTATACCACGTGTTGGGCTTGTATGACCATCTCCATGGTTTGGTTTTTGTACTGGAACATTATAATATGTAACTTAATCTGGGCTGGGATGTGCTGTAGGCCTACAGGGTGAAAATCAGGGTGAAATCCGATTCTTAACATCCCATTTCCAGTCATTGTGTCACTGCACGCCTGTTGGGTGTCACGCGTCCACACCTGTTCCTCAAGACACAAGCTCACCAATGAGATGGGAAATGGCCTGCAGCCTGCTAGAAGTTTGTTCACTTCTGAAAAGGTTAGGAACTGAGTATGGATTGCGGTCGTGTTTGCACTCCATTACTCCTCAGGCGAGAGCAACATTCTCTGCTGGTTGAGAAAAGCAATAACGGTGACTTCCATTTTCAACCTGACTGCTTTGAGACTCAGTCCAGTTCCTTAATGCCCTCCACTGGGGCAAACTCACAGCGGACCCTGAGAAATGACAGTCATTTCGGCTGAGCCTGAAGTCGGTGTGTACCTGCGGTGGAGGCGACTGAGGTGGACGGCAAGGTTGCGGGTGAATTATGCCCGTCTAACTTTGAGTTATAAGCTGGTCGGGCTTAAAGTTTTGAAAGAACCATTCTCCCCAAGTGATTTTTTTGCAAAGCAAGTCCATTCATAAATATGAACGTGGGCCGCTGTTGAGACTCACATAGGCTTTTAAGCTCTTCTTGAAGTGTTTGTTAGTCGTAAGGTCAGCAGTGAGGTCAGCCTAAGGCATTTTTGGGAGGATCAGTCTTGATTGACAGCAGCCACGGCCTGGCATCGCTGACCTTGCTCTGTCAGCCACATTATGCAGGTATTAGAGAGAGGAAAATCTATTTGGCTTTTTTTCTGCCAGGGCTGGGGCGGCAGCGTCGTAACTCCTTTGGGTAATGGGCATAAAACTGATTTATGGTTTTTGATTGCTGAAGTTATACCCCAGAGCACAGGAGCCTTTTCTCTATGTCTGAGGTGTCTGAAAGTTTTAATGCATTGTCATGCAGAGAAACCACAGCTTTTCTAACCAGATACTGCACTTGTGGGTTTCTTTTGTGATGAGAGATTTTAAGGTGGAAACTTTCAAGGAAATTAGACTTAATTTGTATTTGGACGACGATGAGTTTTATAAGACCTGTATTGACTCAAACTTATGATCTCATTTATGATTTGTAATTTTTTTTTAAAGTATTTTATTTATGCAGTTTTGATTTTATTATTTGTGTATTTATTAAATTTAATAATTCATGATTTCATTAAATTGATTTTATTAGATTATCAATGATTCTTTTTTTACTATGATTTTATTTCTGAATGTATTTATGAAATTCAATTCATGATTTTATTAATTAGATTTATATTTGATCAATGATTATTGTTTGTTTTGAAATTATTTATGAATGTATTTATGAAATGTATTGTCATGATTATATTCATTCATGATTGTATTTGATTTTATTGATTGTTTTGTAGTGATTTTTTTGTAAAAAAATATTTAGTATGATTTGATTATTTATGAAATATATTTATTCATGACTTTCATTTATGAATCATGATAATTAAGTATTTATGATTTTATGTATTTGATTATATTTATGCCGTGATTTGATTTGTATCCATTTATTTCAAATAATTTAATTTGATTATTTTTTATTATTTATTTTTTTTAAAGATTTTATTTATTCAAGATTTTCAAATTTGTTTTAAATCCTTTAACTGGTCACCACTAATTTAAGTTTTTCACAATTTTAATCACATTTTGGCTTTACTAGTTTAGTTTTAAAACTGACATGGATTTTTTTTTTAAAATTTTATTTCTCAATAAATATCTGCTCATAAGCTGCATGCATAGTCATAAACTAGCAAATGTTAAACTGTTAAAAATTGTTTTAGATGCTTCCCAAAAATATTTAATGTCAACTACCATATGTAACGTTTTTTTTTAAATGCGCAGAAAAGAAAACATCCCACAATGCAGTTACCTTCTCATAAGGAAGAATACATTAATGAAAGAGCTCTGTTTTGACAACAGGGTCACAATATGGCTGTGCATCATGTTGTGTTTGAGCCTAATGAACTGGCCTCCCTTTGTGTTTCTTGTAAACGGGTGGCACTTGGTGATGCCAGGATGTTAGAAGAGACGTCACTCAAAGCCAGTCACCATGGAAACACCAGAGTAGGCCCCAGAGGAAGTGATGAAGACCGAGAAGAGAAGCAAGCATGTGTTGATATGAACCCCCAAAGTGGTCTCTACCTACAGTCCTCTGAGACCTGCTTTCCCTCGAGAAGCTCTCAACTGCATGGTGATTTGAATGAGTTCTCTAATGAGTGGTCGTCCATTGGAGACTTGAGCCAAGATGCTTCCTTCTCCCTCGAGAGCTGCGTCAAGTGAGTAGCCGTTGATGTATATTGGCATCCTGTCTGTATAATTGATCTGTACAGGCTGTTCTACCTAATTGTTTCTCATTGGTCCATCAGGCTGGAGAGGAGGTGGATGCTGTGGTATGAAATCAAGAAAGAGCTCTCTGGTTTGGATGACTGGCTTCAATCAACTGAGAAAATAGCAGCGTCCCCGAACACCAGCTGTGTGCTGTATGTTACAGCAAAAGAGGAGTTACAAAAATATGAGGTAATGAGACGTTTGGTCTAACTTCATGCAGTTAGATGCTTAATTTAAGGGTCAATGACAAATAAGTGCCCATGATAATGAAAAGGGGGAACATTTTTGAAAAATGCCTGCCAAAAATTTAATTTTGAAATGCATGCTAAGGTTCTATAAAAATACTTCTATAAATATTTTTATTAGGAAAACTTTTAATTCATTTCAATGGAAATGCAAAACTAATCTATACACTTGTGTAGACATGTTAATGTGGACATATTGATCAATAGTTAAAAACAAAATTTAATATTTTTTTTGGAGTTAAAAGTATTTATTTATTTATTTATTTATTTTATTTTTACCGATTACCGATTTGGATGTAGGCCTATGTATACATGTATGAATAACATTTTCATTTATTTTTAGTAACTGCATAGATGTATACTGAAAATTGTGGTAATTTAGCTGTAATTAGATTTTTTTTATTTTTTTTTCAAAGAGCATTTGTAAAAAAATATAATAATAATAATAAAATATGTAAGTAATAAAAAAAAAAGATTTTAAATTCAAACCTAGTGACATGTTGTTTAAGTTTTACAAGTATTCAAGTTATTTGGATGTATGAATAACTTTTTAATCTATTTAAGCCTATAATAACTTTCATACACTCTTAAAAATAAAGGTGCTTCACGATGCCATAGAAGAACCTTTTTGTCTAAATGGTTCCATAAAGAACCTTTAACATCTGAAGAACCTTTCTGTTTCACAAAAGCTTCTTTGTGGCGAAATAAGGTTCTTCAGATTATAAAAACACAAGAAAGAGATGGTTCTTTAAAGAACCTTTGACTGAATGGTTCTTTGTGGAACCAAAAATGGTTCTTTTATGGCATCGCTTGAAGAACCTTTTGAAGCACCTTTATTTTTAAGAGTGTAGATGTGTACTAAAAATTGTGATGTCATTTAACTGTAATTTCTTACACTTTTTTTTTTAATTTTTTTACCGCAAACACAAGAAATATTGTGGTCTCTTTTGAAAGAATTTGTTGACCAAAAAATTTTATTTGAAAAAATCATTAGAAAATCTTAAATTATCAACAATTTTACAAAAAATGAAACTAGCTTGAGGCCTAGAAATACAGTAGAGCTAAAGTCACAAGTCTGATCATATTCTAGTTTAAATCTGCCAGAAGACAAATTACCTCCAAACTCTGGCTGTAGTGTTATTATACAAGTAGAGAGCAAGACCATCTCCAATTAGTCATTGCAGGTGTCTGTTGCTGAGTGGATGCAAGCCAGCGTTTTGACGCTTTCTACAATGAAAGTGTAACCAACGACACACAGACACACTTACAAACGCGCAGACAGCACATTTACTCAGACTGTCTAGAAGCCTGGGACCCGTGCCAGTGACGATAAATGACACCAAATGGTCGTCAAACTCCTTGGCTCTCCTCCTAAGCACCATTGCACCTCCCTCAGTCTTAACCCCTCGCTCTAATTTCTTAAAATAACCCACTTTAGCTAATCAGGGAACCGGTGGGATGTATTTTTTACCTTCCGGTGGTTACTTTTAGAGTTTAGAGGGGGTTACCTCTTAGTTAATCGCATGATCTCACGGTGTTTTTGTATCTCCTTCCAGAACCTGCGTGCTGAGGCCAGGATACGTTTAACCCAGCTGGACGGACTGATTCAGAGGAGTCGAACTCTGGTTGGCCTGTTCAGAGGTGCTATGGGTGCACGGCTCATGGAAATGATGAAGGACTGCGGACAGCGCTGGGATCAGCTCAGCAACACTGTGGAGACTGTGTGCCGCAGGTTGAAGGTATATAAAGACCCTCAAGCTGCTCAAAGGTGTCATCTTTTAACCCTTTGGTGCTGTAGGGAAAAAAAAGTTGTTGTTTTTTTTTTAAAGATTTTTTTTGTTTTGTGTTTTACTTTATCGGAATGGTCCTGTACTTGGTAAAGGTTTTGGCACTTGCTATTTGAACACAAAAAAACATGAACACGATTCGAAAAGATTAAATAGTCCTGAAAAAATAGTCACACTTGTTCTTTTTACAGTCAAAAATGACTGCATAGGAAATAAATGTGAAATTAATTTAATCTATTGGAAATATTTGGTACTGCACCCAAAAAAAAACGTATTGAAAGCCTTTTTTTTTTTTTTTTGCGATATCAACCTCAAATTTGGAGCACAACTTTTTTTTTATTGCTTTGACTTTTTGCAGTTTTGGATTAAAACATGTTTTGGAAAATATAGGTTTCATATAAAGTATTTTTTGTGCATATTTTTCATAATATCCATACATGGACGGGATTTCTAAATTGATATCAACCTCAAATTCAGAATATAACTTGTTCCAAATTTGAGGCCAATATATAATGGCCTAAGACTTTTGCACCGTACTGTATATTTATTTATTTATTTTAACAGTGTACAAATACTTTAGGTTCTCAAAGCATCATTTTTTGGAGGTGAAAACCAGAAAAAGCACGTTTTAGAAATGTTTTCGTTGCTACTTTCTCTCTTTCCCCTTTCCTGCCTTCATTTTAATCCCATTAACTCTTTATCCATACAGCCTTCTGCTCTGCCTGCGTTCATCTTACATAATTCTGTCCTTCCAGCCGCAGTGACCCCTGCGCACTGTTGGTCTGTGCTCGAATGCACTGCATATGCCCCCCTTACCATGGGCTTCTATGTCTGTGTTTTGTTTATGCCATTTCCGCTCCCTGTCTGCCACATTGACGTCCTTGTTGTAATTTTGATGTGTCTCCTTGTCGGTCTGCGTCTATGCTAAAAACAGCATCAGGATGTAGACGGTCAGACAGAATTATGCTCTGTCTGTCTGTGTGTGTGCGCAACAGCATTTCGTCTGCCAGCGGGAGGATTTTGAGAGGCAGAGGGAAGAGATGGCAGTGTGGCTGGCCGATATGGACCTCAGGCTGACTGAAGTGGAGCACTTCTCAGGAAAGGACACCTGCTCAAAGATGCACCAGCTTCAGGTACTTTCAGGAAACAAGGATCGACCGGATTTGTCCATGCAGGGTTTTTTTTGTCATCTGGGTAGTGGGGTTTATGAGTTACAAGTGCAGTTCTTTAACCACCTAAGTTGCAGGTACAAATCCCAGAAAGGCCAAGTTGGTCAGTCTTAAGAAAACATGTCCAGGTCACATTTCACCCAAAAAGAAAATGAATATATTTAATATGAAGAAAATCAAGTCTACTTTTAGGACTATTAAAGTTTGTTTGCATTGGGTCATAATTGTTAATGCATCCACACATTTTACTTTTTAAATAAGTAAATAAATAAGTACAATTAACAATTGAATGATTTAAGTAGTAATGAAAAATTAAACTTAACAATTTAAATTGAGAATTAAATGAAATAATTTCTTTTTTTTTTTTTGTTAAAAATATTGTATCAAAATATTAAATGATTTGTTAATGTATTAAAAATATATAATTTGTTAAAATCACTGTTTTAATAATTTTTACTATAACAACTTGTAATACAATAATTAAAAAATACAATTAACTATTTAAATGACAAATTAATATTTTATTATAATAAATTATAATAGTGTATAATAATAATATATTAATAGCTTGTATTTATTTAATGTTATGCATAATCCTCATTACTGAAAAACTGCTGTTACATAAATTTTATAAGTTTTACGTTGTGACATTTCAATGGTCCTAAGCTTGATTTTTTTTTTTTTTTTTTTTTTTTTTTTTTGGAACTTTAATGGTTCTAAACGCATTATAATCAAGTAGTTCTGAAGACCTTTATTAGGTGGTTCTGATGTGTTTAATAAGGGTTGGAACTAAACTCTCAGGGTTGTGGCCCTCCAGGAATGGAAATGAATGGCCTTGACCTATAAAAGTAATATCAATTAAGGATGTATAATCATATATGATTGATTTTTTTATGTGTGTGTATTTGTCTCTCAGGGGTTTCAAGAGGCAGTTGGAGAGAGTGCGGGTCGACTGAATGATTTGCTCCAGCATGGAGAAGAGTTGATCCAAAGAAGCGAGCCGGCTGATGCCCAGGCCATCGAGATCCAGCTGCAGGAACTCCTGCTCCACTGTACCCGTGTCTTTCAGGGCCTGGGCCGTCTTCACACACGCCTGCTCAGCATGAGACTGGTATATATCCATGCATGGGCACAAATTAGTTAATTTCAGGTGTGAGGACCGTTTAAAGCCTCAAACACTTCTCATAGTCTCTACTGAACTTGCATCTAATTCAATTGCACGATTATATTGGAATAAAATCAAGGTGCGTATAATCATTTCAACTCATTTGCCACACAGAATATTGGCTAACCAAGCGGCTGACTGAATATATATCTACAGTAGGACTGCTTACGTAAAGCCAGTGTTTATGGTCAATCCTCCATAGATCAGTATTATCACACACCATATGCACAATTGACTATGAAACCTTGAAGAGTCCCTTCTCTGCCCTGATATTCCCCTGATAGCTTTTTTTTATTTGATCATTTCATTTGTGCCATCTCAAGTCCACTTGCTCAGAGCAGAGCTGTTGCATTTTTCAGAAAATGATCCCAAGGGAAAGCTACTCAAGCATCCAACGTTCTGGCAGAAAAGTCACGAATACACCCCCTGAATAGCTTGAATAGTTGTCTTGTAGCCAAGCAGCCACTGTACAATACATGTACTGTCCATTTGAACAGTTCCTTGTGTGAGCCTTTGTCTCTTTAGGTCCAAGCAGATCACGTAATGACATGCTAAAAATGTAGCATGCTTATGTTCTTTATGCTGTTGTCAGATATAGGACGTTTATAGAGTCCCACACCAGACATCTCCGAATGAATTACCACTGCATATTTTCCATAGCTTAGAAGAAGCACACAATGTCTATAATGTGTAGCAATTTTTTCCACACCCCAGATCAGCATGTTCTCAGAATTTCCATAAAGTTTTTTTGTCACAATTAAAAAGGAAGAAATTGCATTGTCTAGATAATCATGTTTTATATATATATATATATATATATATATATATACACTCTTCAAAGTTTCATATAAAGTATATAAGAATACATTTTCATATAAAAATATATATTTGAAAATTATTACTTTTATTCATAACTTGAAATAATCCTGAAAATGCATGACAGTTCCAACAAAACTATGAAGCTGCACAGCTGTTTTCAACATTAATAACAATGATATTAATAAGAAATGGTTCTTGAGTTGAAGACTGGAGTATTGGCTGCTGAAAATTCAGCTTTGCCATCACAAATTTATTAAAAATAAAAAGCAGTTGTTTTAAGTTGTAATATTTCACAATATCCTGTTTTTTTTTTTTGTTGTTTTTTTACTGCCCAAATCTTATCCCCTTTCTTCTAAGTTAGTGCCATTTAAGCTATACTTAAACTGAATTGTAATTCTGAAAATTTGTGCTGTCAAGTCAATTAATCGCATCCAAATGTCACGCGTCCAAAGTTTGTTTACTCATGTGTTTACTGTGTATATGTATGTATTAATATACACAGATACATGTATATATTAAGCGTGTGTGTGTATGTATGTGTATATATATATATATATAATTTATTTTTTTATTTGTATTCATATGATTTATATTATATATAAATAAATATTGCATATATTTCCTAAACCTATATTATACATATGTGTATATACAGATAAATATACACAGTTCACACACATTTGACAGCACTAGTTTTAAGTTGTTTAATTTGTTTTTTGTGCTGTGGCAGGTTTTTGAGGAGGACTGGGCTCTGTGTGCTCCTGACTCTGGCTGTCCATCTGAGAGTATGCTGGAGGATGAGTGTTTTATAGACCGCAGCATGGCACCTCAGTCTCAGGCCGGTCTTCCTCAGTCCAGTCAAGATCACCTGGTTCTGGAATGGGACCCTTCAGTGGACATTGGTGGTTCAATCTCCCATGATGCCACAGACTCGTCCTCCTTCAGTGCAGCTGCAGGTAGGGATTGCCCCATAATACAATCCAATGGTTCCTCCAAGCAAACATCTGCATGTCCATTACTTGTAAACGGGGCCAATGGTGATCATGACATTTTAGCTGGTGATTAAATGATGTGAATAATTGTGATCCAGTGATTTACAGGGTAAGCTTGAGAAGTTTTTTTTTTTTTTTTTTTTTTTACATTAAACTGAAAATCATACACAGAAATGTATAGCAGTGTTATTTTAATATTTATATACTATATATTAATATTTTGAGTTGGCTTTTATTTTTATATTTTCTGTTTTCATTTTAGATTAAGTTTGTCATTTTACTATGCAGTTTTGTCATATATATTTTTAAAGCTATTTAGGAATAAAAAAAATTATATTTTTTTACAGTACTTTTAGTAAAAAAAAAATCTAAGAAATATTTCCTCGTTTTCCATTTTAATATTTCTGTTTTATTTCATTTACCAACATCAAGGTCCACATAATTTTTTTTAAACCCAGCCAATCTAAATATTATATTGTAGTAATGTTGATTTATTTTTGTGGTTTGCTGTTTATCTATGGTTGATGTCTGTTATTCACTTTCCACACATCATTTCAAGTGAATATTAAATTGAAACTGGAGCGTTTTGCATTCACTATGCATATTAACACCTTGTTTATGCTTTCATGTGCATGTGGTGTGAACCACCGCAGGTGCTGCAGGGGCATTTATGCTTCACGTGTGAATTACAATCAGGCCATTATGTAATAATCATGACCCCAAATGAGGACTGATGAGTTTATTGCATTTCAAAGCCCTTTATTCTTTGTGATGGCTATACATTTCTAGTGGTTTATTGTTATCTTAAAACACAGAAACTGTACATTTTACCCATCTGGGGGCTATTTCATAAAACATGTTTACCAAATAAGCCAGGTTTATTTCAGTTAGTCTGACTTGTCAGTTGATTTGGTTCAAAATAAGTCAGAATAACTGAAATAACCCTGGCTTATTTGGTAAACTTGTTTTATGAAACAGGCCCCAGGTGCATCAACATTTTCTTTCTTTCTTCTCAGGTGTGCCTTACACAGATGAACCAGCCAAATATCCTCTGAGGAGGAGAGTCTACATGAGTCCTGTGGACTCGCAACCAGACAATGCTGCTGTCAGCGTCAAGCAGCCAGTAAGTCCATCTGACAGCTCAGCTTCATCTTATCCTTATTTACATTATGAACCAAGAAACCACAGCCCACGTTTTAATGTATGATATAGTGTATTTGCATAAATTTTCTATCTAGCAACGAAATATAATTGAAATGCAAATGAGGGGATTGCGTGGTCTTTTTTTGGGTCTTTTTTGGTCTCTGTGTTCGTATGCGTGCATAGACGTAAGCACATATGTTCCTGCACATGTTGTAGCATGCAGTGTATGTAACATGCAAATAGATGGTTACATGTTAGTTGGTGTGTTTTTTTCTGTATTGAGCACAGCTGGCTTCAGATTTAACTTTAAAACAAATTAACCACTCTAAGTGCGTTAAAGCAGGGGTTTTCAAATTAGGATCCAGGACCCCCAGGGGCTGAAAAGGAAATTCTATGGAGTCCTTGGAAAAATTTGTCCTGAAAATAAAAACTGTATAAAAAGATTAAACTAAATACATGATTCAAATAAATAAATCTAACAGTACTAGAATAGAATTATAGTTTATAAATGAAATAATTAATAAAAATAAAACTTATTTAGTGAGTATAAGAAAAATGTAATTATGTAACCGAAATAAATGTTATTCTACAAATATTTACACACATTTATCATTTCATAAATATAATTATTATAAATGTTATATTTGTGTATAAATTGAGTCTTTAAAAAAATCAGTGAAAACATTTTTAAATAATCTGAAATGAGATTAAAGAAATGATTAAAGAAAATTAATTAATATAAAAGCATTTAAATAAAGAAATTTAAATAATCGAACAGTACAGTACAGTAGTGAGTGGAAAATATTTAATTTCTATTATAATGTACATAATTATATGTTAATTTTTTAAAGCTTAAATTGTATCTTTAATGCATGAAACTAAATGGCTGCCTTTCGAATTTTAGGATGGGGTCCCTCGCACCAGGATGATCATATTTAGGGGTCCGTGGCATCTTAGATTAAAAACTGAATTAAAGGACATTTCTTTGAAAACAAATGCATCTTTATGTATAGAAGCAAACACTGATGCTAACAATGACTATGAATATCATGCATGTGTGTATTTCTGTAATGTAGGTAAATGCTGAACGTAGTTGCTGTGTTTTTCAGGGCATTAAGAAGAGCTTAGAGTATGCGGCCCCACCCCAGACGCCAGTGCCAGGTAAAGCTGTGGCTCCTGATTGGTCAGTGTGACTGGTGCCATCCACTGAAGGCAGTGTCCCTCTCACAGCTTAATCACTCGATAATCATGGAAGAGCTGCTCTCAATTTGGCTTGTTTTCTAATATCCTTGAAAAATAGCCAAGAGCCACCAAAACCTCGATTATGAGGGTCATGATGGGCAACGATCTCAAAACTTTTCAGCCTCTGTATTGTGATTTAGCCCATTCAAAGCAGCCGCTACATCTCCGATATTATATCTGGTGCTTATATTCAGGAACATTTTATGGTATATATCTTGTCTAATCCACAGTCAACATCAGGAATTCTTTTCACTGCCTCGTCCTGATTTGTTTATGCTTAGAGACTTTGCTAATGTCTGTTTTGCTTGTGTGTGTTGTGGATGCAGTCATCAGAACTGGCAAGCGTCAGTACGCCGGACCAATTAAGACTTCCACACCTGAAACTAGGGCTCCTGAATCTGTGACTTTTGACCCTGAGCGCATCAGTGCTTGGCTGGGCCAGACGCATCAACTTTGTTCTAAAGCCGTCCAGACAGAACATGATCCACAGGTATATTTTGCTTGGTGTAAACACACAGTTTGGATGTTTTTCCTACAACCCAGGAATGTGGGACCTGTGATTAGGGAGGCCTCACTAAGGTTCTATATTATACACTACTGTTCAAAATATTGTTTGTTTGTTTGAAAGAAATTCATGCTTTTATTTAGTCATATTTTTATTTGAGCAATGCATTAAATTGAACAACAAAGTAAAGTGACAGTAAAGACATTTATACAAATAAAACTTTTTAAATGTCAAATAAATGCTGTTCTTTTAAACACCGTATTCTATAAGTTTCACTGTTTCCACAAAAATATTAAGCAGCACAATATAATCAGCATTGATAATAAGAAATGTTTTATGAGCAGCATATTAGAATGGTTTCTGAAGGATCGTGTGACACTGAAGACTGGAGTCGTGATGTTGAAAATTCAGCTTTGCCATCACAAGAATAGATGATATTTTAAAATATATTAAAACAGAAAATATAACCATTTTAATGCAGCCTTGGTGAGCATTAGACACTTCTTTCAAAAACACTTAAAAAATCTTTTGAACGGTAGTGTATATAAATGTTTAATCTGCTCTGTAAGTAATGATACTCATTACACTGCAAGAGCCATCAAACGGTTTTTGACAGACAGATTACTTTTGACATTAGCTTGATGTCAATATTATTGAATTTTTGTTAATACCAGAGGTACATCAATGTCACTTACTTAGAAGCAGTAAATGTCCAGCTGCTGCTGCCCATGTGTTTATAATGAATTCCAGCTCATAAAATCATTAGACTATCAAATAGATTTAGACTACATTTTATATAGCCATTAATTATAGTGATTATATAAAATCATTGCACTTTTCATCAATGGGACAGTCTCTCACAAAATGTCAAGATTTTCTTGTGACCTTAGTTTTAGCTGTTGATGTTTAATAGAGACATTTTAAATTCCGAAAGTCTGTGACTGCTTTAATTTATACTTTTTATTTAACCTGGAAATAAACTTATGCTGATAATATAATTATAAATGAGGGAAAAATAATAATACACATTGCATTAAATCACAAAAATGCACTAGTGGGCTTTTGGGACTCATATGTTCTTCTACACTGCACTGCATCTACAGTCTTCATAACTTGCTGATTTTGTTCTGGATTTAATTTCTGCTTCATCGGTGTACATATTTAGTACTGCAGTCATAAATGCAGAATGGATAGTGCAATTGCGCATGGAGAAATTTTTGCCAAATCTCATTAAGACTAGACACTGCAGTCGCAGTCTGTGCACATTATAACAGTCTCTACTCTGTTATAGTCATCATGCTGCTTTTCCACCATTAATAGATGTCACATTGACTTTCTGAAGACCTGTTTGTGTCCTCAAAGTATTGTTTAAATCTACATTCATAAATCTATCATATTTATCAATATTTCTGTGGCTAAAAGCTTATTTTAGGGATTTCATAAAATAAATGTTTACGAGGAATATGAAGCACATATTATTCAGCCGTGCTAATTAATCCATCTCAAATGAATCTGTACCATCTTGACTTAAAAAGCTCATCGCGAGATGGGAGGGGGGCGACGTTGGTTTCTGGGAAAGAGAATCCTCTGCACTGATGCAGAGGCCGATCTGCCTGCCGAAGCCTTGGAAAAAACGTCGAAAGAGAGCGAGACCATTTCCATTTCAAAGAGCCTCTTGTAATTTCTCAGCGCTCATGGCTAATTGGCAGCTTTACAGGGATGGGAAAAAGACCCGCCGCTCTAACAGGCTCTATAATGGCTGCCGTAATTGTGGGTACAAACATAGTGAGGATCTGGCACTGCAAAAGGGCCAAGAGCGCCTGTGTAATGTCACACTGAAAGGTGGATGAGGCAGTGAATCTGTTGGTCCCATTAAAGGACTCAAAGAATGAGAGCAAAACTGAGAGCACAAAAAGACAGAGCCGCCTTGAACCTTATTAGTTAATGGAGCCCGTCTCTTTCGATTTACAAGCGCCTTTTGTAGCATAGCGAAGCTGTCACATGTAGTGAGAACTCTGCTGTCTACTGTTTGGCAATCGAAAGTGTTTGTTGCGTCTGTGAATCTTTATAGGCGCACTCCAGTTTTTCATCTCTGCCGTCTGGAAAGAAGGAGGAGGGAGTTGAGTATCAAGAAAGCGTGCTCCCCCAGAGACGCCCCCACCCACCACACATGTGCTCCATCCCCCACCCATCCCAGTCATGTTACCTCCAGCATCACTCTTACCACCGTCACGAAGACCCAGAGGTATGTCTTGCTCGCACAGACACGTACGCCCCTTCTGCACAAGCACCCTTCATATGTGTTACAAACACCGTAACTGCTTTTCTGATAACCTGGGGTTTGCGAATTAAAGCCAGGCCTGTTAATGTGTAGCAAATGTGGCGCCTTGCATGATTTTTATGATGTGCTTTACACCTCTTAACACACCCCACACATAATTGCACTTGTAATGTGCACCGGTGCCAAAGAACTGGTAAACAATAGAGTCCCTGCAGGGCTTTGTTAATCTCAAGCTATTATCGTCTTGTCCCTCTCTGTCACTAGAGGCAGCAGGAGAGACTTTGTTTCCCTGACTCTTTGGAGGACAACACCCGTGCAAATTTGAGTCGGTGAGAAAGTGTTCCTATGCAGACTTCAATGAATTTGATTAATAAGCTGGTTGATTTATTATGGTAGGCATTATGTATTTTCTAGTGCTAAATTGCACCTTGAGTAATTTTTTTCTTCTTCTGTGAACAGCTGGGAAAATAGTCATTAGAAATGCATTAGCATTCAAAAGTTTTTTTTTTTTTTTATAAATAGTGAATAACTTAATTCAACAAGGACATATTACATTGATTGGAAGTGACAGTAAAGTCACTTATAATGTTAAAAAATATTGTTTTTTTTTTAAATAAATGCTGTTTTTTTTCTCTTTTTCTGTTCATCGTATAATTTTTTTTTTCACAAAAATACTATGCAGCACAACTGTTTTAAAAATTTATAAGAAATGTTTTTGATCAGCAAATCCGCATTTCTGAAGGATCATGACACTGAAGCCTGGAGTAATGGTTGCTGAAAATTCGGCTTTGTCATCACTGGAGTAAATTGTTTTAAAATATATTAAAATCGAAGGGTTATATTTGAATTGAAAGTCACAATATTGCTAT
Source organism: Sinocyclocheilus grahami (assembly GCF_001515645.1). NCBI lineage: Eukaryota > Metazoa > Chordata > Actinopteri > Cypriniformes > Cyprinidae > Sinocyclocheilus > Sinocyclocheilus grahami. Next base: position 1,580,937 of record NW_015505529.1, read on the forward strand.
TTTTAAAGGGATAATTCAGTCAAAAATGAAAATTTTTCTCATTTACAACCTGAATTTTATTTCTTCAGCAGAACAACTTCTGGTTCAGCACTTCAAGATTTTTTTTCTCCATACAGTGAAAGTTAATAGGGTTCAATATTATTTTGTACAAATTTAATGTTGAACCCAAGATTCTTACCATTTGGGCAGTGTCCAAAAAAGGCATGTTTAAGGTCTATTGGACTGCAAAAACGCAATGAGAATCATTTGACAAAGTGAAGTCTCATGCTTCCCTGACCAGTTCTTTAAGGACAGCCTTGGCTTGCAGTTCTACCTCACCAATGCATACCAAATTTAAATTGTGTAAATTAAAATGTATTTATGCCAGGGATGTACAATCCTGCCTCTATCCTGCAGAGTTTAGCTCCGATCCTAATTAAACACACCTGAACCAGCTAATCAAGGCCTTCTGGTTTACTAAAAAGAAACTTCCAGGGCAAGTTAGAGGTAAACTCTGCGGGAGCAAGAGTGGACAACATTGCTTTTTGCCAATTATCACCATAGCAGGGAACAGGTCTATTACTTCTGAAAAATGGCCTTTTATCATGATGTATTTCTGTTTCCAGTGAACTGTGTGGACTGAAGGCTTCTGCTGGCAGCTTATGGCACAGTGGTGCCTGGCTTTTGGGGCCCTTGAGGTTTTTTAACATGCGAAAGGCCTCGGCACCACTGCTGGTCCTCCTATTTGCCCTCGTGCTTGCTGTGGTGATCTGGCCCCTCATCTCGCTCCACGATACCTCATGCCATCGGTCCAATACTCTGACCCGCTCATTTCACTTGGCCCTACATTACAAAGGACCCCCTCCCACCTGAGGACACAAGCAATAACAGCAAAAAGTTTAGTAAGCACACACGGGATTGTTTTCAGGGGTTTTCGTATGTTTTTTTCCAAATTTCTATGAACGCATGTGTCACCTGAAAACGGAGTGGGTCTCTATATCCGTTTGGATGCATGACCAGGGTTGCGTTGGTCATGGATTGTACAAAAGTGTCCTTAAGTGCCGTCCACAAGATATAAATATGGTTGGACTCAAGGCCATCAAAGCTTATGAGTGCAAACTAATATAACAAATGCACTTAATTCTGCTCTGATGCTAATTTTCTCACAATGTCAGAGTGAATTGTATAAAACTAAATTGATTTGACAGTTCTGGAAGCATCTCTGTTTAAAACTGCCATGTTGAGCAAGTTCACTTGAATTTTTGACTGACAGATTAAGCATTTTTAGCCAACCAGTTATTTATAGGTTTGTTAGAGGCAAATTTAAAAAAATAATAATTTAAAAAGCATTCAAAAAGAATATAATTGAACATTTCATACTGCATCACAATATGCAATATTTGATCAAGAACCACTGTACTGTACACTGTAATCGCTGTAACATTTATTTTTAAAAAGGGCATTCTGCACTGTAGATTGCATCAGTCCAATGAAGAAGATAAGCAAGCTTTAAAACGAGTCCTTGTGCTCATCAAGGGTGGGTTTTGCACTGTTATCCACTTGTAAAATAAAGGAGATATGTGAAAACAAGTGGCTGGCTGTGGATGGTGACATTGGAATGCGTGTAGAGTGATAGGCCGTGTGATTCTCATTGGGGGAAGCAGTCAGTGTCTTTCTCTGTGTATCTGGCTTGCTGGACAAGCTGAAAGAGGTTTTTGTGCTGCTGCCAGAGACTAACACTCAAAAAGATTATGAAAGAATGTTTCAAATTCAATTAGCACACAAATGATCTTCGCTGGAAACATCTGCAGATGGCCTTTCAACCTCGTCTCGATCCATTCAGAGCTCTTGGGAGTTGAACTCTAGTCAACGCTGCAGAAAATGAAGTGTTGTGTGCATGGGTAAGCAAGCCTGTCTTTGTTTGATGATGAGTTTATTTACTTGGCAAAAACGGAGTCTCAAATTGAACCATATACCCCTGCAAGCATAGAGCCTATAAATCGAAAGCAAATAAATTCTGGTATCCACCTGACGAGCACATGAACAAACAGGGAGGATTTCTGTGGCAATAAAATCTTTAGAGGAAATATAATTTTTTTTAACTCTGCCAAGGTATTGAAGGTCGGTGCTGCTGTTACAATATCAGTAATTGCTGATATAAAAAGCATTTGGATTGGATGGAAAAGAATCATGAGGTAATAGTTCCTGTGAAAGAAGAGGAGATGGCTTTTTATAAAACATGCAAATGAATTTATCTGGGCTGCATAACTTGCATGATCTTGAACCAAATGTGACTAATTTATTTTTTAATGAGTGTAAATGCATTTTAATTTTGGCTTCTAACTCGCTCTTGCGGTTGCTATCATTTAAATGTGGCATTACGAGTTGACAGGACAGATGTGTATCACAAAATACAAAAAATGTGAGTTGGGACAACCTGACTCTGATTAGGCAGCATCACTAACTCAGTTTTGCGATGGTTGCTTAGAATTAATATGATGCCATTGACCACAACAGGCCTTGCTTATGTCGAGGGAATTGCCACGCTTGAAAAAGAAAAAGCATTTTGTTTGTGCATCATTCAGCTGAAATGTGGACGAAGGCCCAGCAATTTGCATTCCAGTGCCTTTTCATTATGTTAATAACACCATTACCATTAACACCGTAAAACAACACACCACACAATTATTTATATATATATATATATATATACAGTGGGTACAGAAAGTATTCAGACTTATATTATATGGCATTATTAAAAATATGTGGTATGATACAAAAGTGTACATAAGTATATAAACTTTACTTAAAAATACTTTTATGAGAGGGAGAGAGCTTTTTATTAAATTAATTTTATTTACAGTATAATCATATGTAGCCTGTATATTAAAATTTTTATAAAGTAATATGAACAAATATTGAGTATACATACATTTTATGAATATTAAATTTTTTTTTACATTTAATTAAAAAGTTATATATAGAGAGAGAGAAAGAGAGCCCTTTCTATGAATTAATTTTACCTATATATATTTATAATCGTTTTTTCAATGTTATATTTTGCTCCCTGGTCACCCTTACTAAACAGTAAGCTAACACCATTTTCATACTGTTCTAGTTTTAGAAATGTCAATGCTGACTGTACTTTGTTTTTGTTTCCTTTATGCCCGGTTTAATGTACTAATAATCCTATTTCAGAAACCATCTCATCTCATTTGTTCATTGACTGGTTATACACAGTATTCAGACATCACTCTGGCATCAGAACTATGTCTGCACACGTTTCACGCTCTGCATGATGGACAGCGGCTGCACCGAAGCCTCTGTGATCAATACTAAAAGAAGCATTTCACAATGATTAGCTGTTGTTTTCAGATACCAAGATAGGATTTCTGTGTCCTGCCAACACAAGTGGGCAAAGGTATTCAAGTAACTTAATGAGATAGCATGGAGCTAATCGACAGGATAGGGCACCATTGGCTGGGACCTTAGCTCCCAGAACCCCCTCCCACACAGCAGGGCTCGGTCACAACAACACCAGTGATTGAGACTGACAGGCTGTGCGCTAATAAAGAGATTACACGGAAATCCCTCTGAAGCCAACACTTCAGGACAGCGCTCGTTTGGAGATCTAGAACAGCTGCACCTCAAAGTTTGTCCATGTGTGGAGTTAACGTTACATTTAGGCCACAAGGGACACATTAACCAATCAGCATTATACTATAAAAGGTCACTGAACAGTGCAGTTTGTCTAAGCTGTCCACCTGGGCAGTGGGATGAAAGATCTCAACTGGCTTAATCGATAAAAGTCCCAAAAATGAACGGCTGTCAGGTACAAAAATGGCTTGTTACCCTCAAATAATCACAATTTAAAGGGATACAATTTCTGTGAAGTAGATACTCACCCTCATGTCGATCCAAGTTTATATGACTTACTTTTCTCTGATATTTTGAAGAATGTTTCAAATGTTTTATGCCTAGTCAATGGGGTCCAAAACAACTGTTTTTACGGTTTTCAACATTTGCTTTCCCCTCAAAAAAGAAGTCCTCATACACACATGAGGGTGATTAAATGACAACCACATTTTTATTTTGGGGTCAATTATACCTTTAAAGTCCAATTGAAACTGAAGTAGCGACAATTTTCTTTCAGAATGTGACATACTGTATATCAGAGTGTAATGGATTATAAAAAAAATTTAAAAAGTAGGGCGGGGACTTGGTTCTATGCATCAGTTGCTGATATCATGCGTTTTACTCACCCTCAAATCATCCTAGGTGTACGTGACTTTCTTCTTTCAGACGAATCCAATTGGATTTATATTAAAAATTGTCCTGGCCCCTCCAAGGTTTTCAATGGGGGTAAGCGGGTGTTGGTTGTCAACAGTTCAGAAGACGTGAAATAAAGTGCACGCATCTGTAATAAAATGTCCCTCATACTGCTCCGGGGGATGAATAAAGGCCTCCTGTAGCAAATCCATATTTCAAACGTAATAAACACTTTTTTTCTCACTTCTGCTGACTGTGGTACGTGGAAGGCGTTCAGGTGGATGACGTAAGATGTATGCGTCGTGTGTGCGCCTCTGAGAAATGCAGGAGCAAAGGAAACAAAGTTTCCTTACTTTAGCAAAGGAAAACCAGTCTCCTCTTGGCTTATATTGAAATCCTCTGACATTTTTCTTCAAATCCTCGTTTTGTGCTTCTAATTCGTGAATGGCATTTTGTTTTGTTTTGTCTCCGCGTTCGTCACTTATCACACAACGTCTACGTCTTACGTCATCCGCCGGAACGGCTTCCACGTATGACAGTCAGTGGAAGTGAGAAAAAAGTGTTTATTACATTTGAAATATGGATATTTATCTTACAAAAATGCATGGATTTGCTATAGGAGGCCTTTATTCTCCCCCCGGAGCAGTGTGAGGGACGTTTTATTATGGATGCATGCATTTTATTTCACGTCTTCTGAACTGTTGACAACCAACACCCGCTTACCCCCATTGAAAGGCTTGGAGGGGCCAGGACAAGTTTTAATATAACTCCGATTGGATTCGTCCAAAAGAAGAACGTCACATACACCTAGGATGCTTTGATGGTGAGTAAAACACAGGCTAATTTTAATTTTTGGGTGAACTAACCCTTTAAGTGGATTAAATGATTGGAGAAGTCGTGTAAACGTCACAAAAGAAGTCTCGTTTTCCCCAGAAAGTTCAGTTACGACATTTTGATTACACATTTTTTTAAAATGAAGTTATTATCATTGCTAAAAGTAAAACCATAAAAAATGTTCATTTAAATTAGTGCTATCAAACGATTAATTGTGATTAATTGCATCCAAAATAAAAGTTTTTGTTTACGTAATATATGTCTACTGTATGTATATATAAATACACACTCATGCAATTATATATTTAAGAGAAATATGTTGTTTAAATAAATATATAAATATATTTATATAATATAAATCACATCAATATAAATATATACATGTAAATATTTTCAAAATATATACTGTATATGTGTGTTTATATATTCATAATAAATATACACAGTACACAAACATATTATGTAAACAAAAACATTTATTTTGGATGCGATTAATCATTTGACAGCACTAATTTAAATTTACTAATTTACTCATTTTCAGCTAGTTGCCAAGGCCACATTTCTTTTTTTTCGTTTAATTTAACATGAAGTACTAAAGTAACTAAAAATAAATAACAATTAACAAAAAATATGGATATATTAAAAAAAACTACTAAATATGACAAAACACAAAATTTCTAAAACTAACTCAAATTAAAGTGAAAACAGAAAAGATTCAATTTAAATTTTTTTAAAAGTTAATAAAAATGATAGTAGCATAATAATGACATTAAAATAACACTGGTTCACGATATGATCTGTAACATGCATTTCGAAAATAGATTTTCATTAATGCCGACTTCTCAGTCTCGAGCATCTCTCAGTCTTCCAGTGCACGTTATGATATTGCTGTGTCATCACCCGGACAGCAGCAGGCCTAGCATGGCCAGCTCTTATTTTGGATCAGATCAGGCCTGATGTAATCTCCCCTTATAGGAGCTGATGGATGTTTTGGGCTGGCAAGAAAATAAATAGGAAGGTGCACAGCCAAAAAATGTTCATTCCACCAAAGTTCTCCTAGGTGCAGGTTGCAGAGGAGTGAAGTATGCCAGAGCAATCTATTTTACACGGCGCAGCCGAAACCTAATTACACAGATTAATGTCCCATGGAAGGTGCCATTACCTAAATAGCCCCCTAAAAAAGGAGGAGACTTTGCTTCAGCCCAAATATGCGGTTTAAATGCTAATGGATCCTTCAAATCTAGATTTGAATATGTACGTCTTGACTTTCTCCAGTCTGCTGCTGGAGTAAGATTTTGTGCAGCCTTTAATTCCCTCTCTGCAGGCACTTCTCTTGACAATGACAGTAAGCCTGGATAAGTCTCCACCCCGCCTTCTCCGACGTGAAATATTTAACCAGGCCTGCCAGTAGCAGAGCGAAAGGCTGAACTTATCATTCAATACTGATTTCGTTCCCACGTCTTACCTGTTTAGTGTGCAAATGCCGGACTGATTAAACTACTTTTACTTTCACAGCGAACCACCAGGGACCCGGCATTGGGGGGCTAACAGAAGTTGATCAGCTCACTTCTGATCCCGGTGTTTACAGCTGCGTGTGGAAGCACGTGCTGGTCAACCCGCCACGACACCGGCTTCTTAAAATAAGACCTCGGTTGTGGTGGAAGAGAGCGCGGGAAATGGAATTGACAGTCGGAGCCATGAGCTTGACGCGGCCTTCGGTTGAATGTGTCAGACCAGAAGCACCCCACCCCCAGCTTCACCCCTCTGCTCACACACAAGCTCACTGTCGCAAGGCATTAGCGTGGCAGAAATACACACACTTGCTCCTTCCACTCCATCCGAAGCCTGCCTGGGCATTACACAACAGCGGCGCAACATCTTCCCATCTCCATGCTAGAGCCTATATGTGACATCAGATGTGCATTTACAGGCTTAGTGGCAGGATTTTGTGGGCTGTTGAAGGAAGAAGCTTGTGCATGACCTATGTGTTTACAGATGCCATAACTGTGGGAAGAACAGTTTTTTTTTTTGAGGAACTCCTGTTGTTTTTTCTTACAATCCGTCACGTCTGACTGCAACCAACAGCTGACCTTCACATCCTTCTTCTCTCATTGCTGTGTTGCTCATGACATTGAGACACAGGTTAGAAAAATGTCATTTTTATTAATTAATGAATTCATTCTCAAATTAATTAATCACATTTCATACACAGTGGTAAGACTCTGGATTGTCTTAATATAATTATTATGAAATATAATTTCATTTATTAATTTATATATCACTTTTCTCAGACAGTGCAATACATCGCATTGCCTTAATTTTATTTGAATTCATCAATAATTTATTGATTGGTTAATTGATTATTTATTCATTCATTGATTCACTTTTTAAAAAGGCATTTCAATTTTTTTATTTCAATTTTTTTTTATCATATTTCATACACAGTGGAAAGACATTGAATTGTCTTTAAATATTTCAATTATTTATTCATTTATCAATCAAATTGCATTGGTTATTCAAGGGAAGTAACAGCCATAATAAAGAGGAAAAAAAGATACATGAGTCATTTTTAAGTGATTTAAAAATAATGCATTCATAGATTAAACTGTATACAAAAGGAATACAAAATTAAAAATAATATAGTGCTATTAGCAAAGTGCAACATATAGTGCTCATGCAGTCACTGAATCCGGATATATTTTTATTATATAAATTATTTATATTTCCCTATCCTGACCAGGTATTATCAAGAGGCAGTAGCCTATACCTGCCAAGTGATCTATCATATCTGAAGTGCAGTGGAAGGTCAGACAAAACCTCTGTTCATCACACACGTGCACACATAGCCACCTACACAATCATAACTGAGTTACTTCATGTCCTGTAAAAATAATCCCGTTACCCTGCTATTTATAGATCGCTCCTTCAAACTGACCAGTCCCTCATGCTCCTCCCCTTCGCTTGAATGAGGATGATTTTACTATGATTCTTTGGCAGCTTGATAATCCTTCATCGTCGCTCAGTTGCGCCATGAGCCAGACCGAGACTGAATGTCTGACTCGATGATGCCTCCAGACAGATGTGGCATCCTCCATGAGGAAATTAAAGCTCAATGAAGGAGCGCAGAATTCTCTTGCAGATGCTCAATCGTATGAAATATTCATCACAGAGCGATGCATTTCCAGTGGAACGCACATATTATTCTGGCCTTGGGGCAAATTTTGTCCGATATTTTAAACAAGCACACAATAAAACACTATTTTGGCCTTGGCACAGTCCTAAATATTCCATTTCATTCCCTGGCTGCTTTAAGGTCTCAAGAGCATTTTCTGTGAAGTAGATACTTGTAATAATCTTTCTTACTGTCCAGTTACATCAACCCAAAACGCACATGGGCCTTTGTTCTGATTCCCCAACAATTAGCGTCAGATAATGAGGTCAGTTGTTCACATTTCTATTTGTGGAGCCTGTGCAAATGTCTTTTCATTTTGTAAGGGAGCGTGTAACACAGGGTGAGATGTAACACCATCAGTTTAACCAATTAGAATTTAGCTACAGCGATGACAACACTATCATACCAGCCTCCTCAGGTGAGAGTAAAAACAGTAGACTCTGGTTTATAAATTAAATTTGATATCATATTAACGAACATTAAAGGACAGAACCGGCATCTAAATCATATAAATTTGATATATCTACACAAATGTTCATGTACATTAAAAACATGAAATATCATGACTTTACTGGAAGGAACTTAATTTTTTATAGAGATGTTTTACCTGTATTTTGAATTTTGCACTTCATTGCATTTGTGTTAAATAAATCAGAAATGTATTTTCCCCCCTCACTCTGTCTATGAAAAGATCAAATAAAAAATACAAATAGAAGCATATATATATATATAATATATATATACACACACACATAGTTTTAAATGTCTTAAATCCATGCTTCCGTTTTTACTTTTTTTTTTCATTGTCTTATTTTTACCACAATAACGTCATGTACAATGTGTGTGTGTGTGTATGCATAATTTTAAATGACTGTCCATGCCTCCATTTTTACTTAATTTAAAAAAAAATGTTCTTATTTTTTACCACAATAACCTCATGTTATTTAAATTCAGTTTTACATCTCACTCTTGTAGGCTACTGAAAAAAATAAAATAAAGAAAAATAAAGAAATTACAGAAGCAATTCTCTCTCCTTCTCTTTATATACTGTATATGTATATTCCTCCATAAAAAAAAATCTATTTTTACCACAATAAAATTTTAAAAATGTAAATGCCCATTGTTTTTACATCCCACCATTGCACATTATCTATCATAGCCTACTGAAAAAAGCAGCAAAGCATATGTTTCCAATTTTTTTTAATTTTCTCACTATTTTCTTACCATAACTTTATGCACTAAATTTTACATTTATTTTACATACCCCCCTTGTACACTCTTTATACTTGACATTAATTTACACAGTTTATGGAAACTCTGTAATTTCTAAACTACTTCAACTCAGCAGACAAATCACATCAAAGTTTAAGAAATAGAAGTTAGTTACAGACGTTGAAACTGAACGTTACAACACTCCCCAGTCTCCCCGACCACTCGATCTGTTGCCCTGCGTCACCGAGGTGCAGAAACAATCCGCGGACCTGCCGCAGCCAATCTGATGGGTCGTGATGCAACATCACCACATTTCACGCAAATCAGGGGAAGTGGCTCAAATTAAAGTTACCATCTCAACCCCGTACAGTAACCTTCTTAGTCTAGGGGGCGGGTGTGTGTGTGTGTGTGTGTGTGTGGTGGCAGGGTGGGGGTGGTCTCCCTGGTTGCTAAGGGCAACAGGGTGAGATAGATGGAGCCGCAGCTGCGCGTCTGTTAATACCAGCGATCGACCCTCAACGTCCCCGCGCGCAATTCTCCACACACACACACACACACACACACACACACACACACAGAGAGAGAGATCTCTCTTCAGTCAAGGCATGAGGATGCGAGCGGGGATTTAGTTTGTGTCTTTTCCAGTCTGCAGCAGATTATTACCTTTCCTCTAGCACACGGGACGGATTTACACACGAGGAACAAGGTTTGCAGACTCTTTTCTTAGTTACAATGTTTTTGTTGTATTATTATGAGTATTTCTGTCGTGCAGAACTTCATTTTGCATTTATGTGCCTAAATACATACGTGTTGTTTTGAACGCTTCGCCTATGCAATGCATTTACAATGGATATAAGGAAGTGCAGAGATTTATTTGGAAAGGACAATAGGCGCGCAATGACTGCGCCCTGGATTTGAATTCGTAGGCATAGTGAAATTGAGTATTTGGTTCAATTAATCCGTTTCCAGTTTGTCTTGCTTTGTTTACGTTTATGAATAAGGACATCTGCTTCACTATTGCGTGTTTTCTCAAGCAACTGTTACGAGTTCATTCATTCATTCATGCGATCAACTTCGCCAAACGTGCCAGACTGTCCTCTCGCATATTATTATCAGACGCACTCAAGTGTGAATTTGCTCCCAAATGCGTCCAGTCTGTGGTGTAGGCTATGTGTCAGTGACATATCTTTTTACAAAGCAAAAGCACTTCGGTCGCTGAATTGGATACTAACGAGATTTCGAGAATAAAACAAGCATGGCTTTACCACAATAGACACGGAATGCGCGCGCGCTTGTGCTTGTGGCGCGCGGGTTGTTGTTGTTTTCCCGCTGCATGATGATTTCATAATTCCCACATCACACATTTACACTGTGACAGACGTGTTAGCGGTTACTGGAAGCTTCGTGAATCGAAATATGTTTGAATTATTCCACTAACTATTGTTATGCTCTATAAATTGGTGATCTGAATCAAGTGGCGTGAATGAGCATTGTTCGGGGTTGTTTTCCAGACACAACAGAAGTAGGATGTCTCCTTGAGTCTTTTCGACGCTTTTTTTTGGCAAAACGTACTGCTCGTGCAACGCCGTCAGTTAAAACAACTTGGGTGATGTTGATATCAAAACATTTTTACAAAATGGAGGAGATGGTTAGGGACGCATTAGCAATGCAAATGAGGTTTTGAAGAGCACTGGCACCTGCTGTCTCGAGCATTTGCATTGGCTTTTCCCTCCTTTCTCATTAGAATCATGTTCTACTTCTGCAAAGCAAGGTTTGAGCCCACACTTAGGGATTTATCGAGGGAGCTTCTCCAAGTCTCTTCTACTGTGTTTGCATAACAAAGGGCAAGGGTTTTGTCCATGAAAAGAGGGGACAAAACCATCAAGCCTCAATTGTCCCAGTGTCAGTCGGATGGGCAAGTAGGGTCTTGTGCCCCATCAGTAAACAGACTCAGTCACGGCAAAATCCAATTAAGCCATGTTCTTTCCATCAGGCTTTTCACAAGGCAAAGAATATTGCTTCTGTTTTTTATGCTACTGTACTCATTTTACGGTGCATACAGTCATAAGGTTCCTTGAATAAATCAATTATGTAACTATGTCACATGTGGTTTCACCTCTAGCGTCTCAGACCAAATACAACGTAAAATAATTTGAAATTCACAAGTGGGTCATTCAGAGGAAGCATTAAATTGCTTTAAGCATCAAGAAAGCCTGACGAAATTTTTCATTTTTTTAATCTCAAAAGAATCCTCTGTGTAGAAACAAAACCAGCCCCAGTGTTAAGCGATATGAGTTGACCTAGGGTGAAGAGTTTAGAGGTTTATAATAAGATCTTTCATCGTCATATGGGCAACGGTATGTGGACTTATTTTTGCATTTGCCATTTTCACGTCCTTGCCTGACAACACATACGTGTGCATTTACACAATGAGATAAGCTAAATGTCAACAGAAGATGTGGTGTCTTCAGCTCAATATCTAAATGAGAGATTTTATAAAGTACAAGAAAAACTCCAAATAGCCTAAATGGTAAAACACATCAGTGATTATGTGTACACTGACTCCAAGGTGATTGGAGGCACTTAAAGACAGCATAAGTTTGTCTAGTACATACTTTATTTTTACCCCATATAGAACACAACAGTACAGCTAAGATACACCAGTTTCAAGCATTGTAAAAAAAAAAAACTCATATGCTGATTGAAATACATGCAGCCAATTTAAAACTGATTGTTGTGTTTTCTCCTTCTAGCTTTGAAGTCCATCTACTCCATACGGAATATGATGCAGAATTGCCCATTTCTTATGGAAATAAGTTGGATAGGAACACTCACAGAGCTGTTGGCTGATCATCAATGAACTCAGTTCCATAAAGAACTCAAGGAAATAAGTATATTTCAACGAGGAAGACCTGATAGTTGGAGTTTTTATTTTCGATATGGCGGCAACCGAGGCTAATGCAGAGCCTGTCCAAGCAGACATTGTCGAGAACAAGGCCGAGGTAGACACCACAAATCCAGCCCCAGCTTCAACAGAGGAAGCCCCAGCTTCAACTGAGGAAACACAGCCTACTACTGAGGCACCGCCAAGCACAGAGCAACCAGCTGATAGCAAATCCAAGCCAGCCTCTGAGAAAATATGGGACTCTTTTTTAAATAAAAGTGGGCTTGGAAAAGTAATGGGAGGGAAGAAAAAGAAGGAGCAGCAGACAGGCGCTGAGGATTCTACTGGCGAGGAGCAGGATAAGGTCTCTAGCCAGAACGATCAAGGGGATACTGCAGGCCCTAAAGAGCAGGAATCTAGTCAGCCAGCAGAAACTGGCATGGCTGCAGCTGATGGGCAGACTATTGAAAAAGCACCAGAAAATGAGGAGGCTTCCCAAGAGCAAAAGGCATCTGGTGCAAAGCCAAAGCAAGGAGAGAAGTCTAGTGTTAGGGACTTCATCCGCAAGCCTGTTGCTAAAATTTTCTCGCACAAAAGCACAGACAAAAAGGAGGAAGCAGGGGCACTCCAAAAACATGGCATGGTTCGGTCAAAATCACTAGACAGGCTGGAGGATGCGGATGCCAGTACAAATGTGGCAGACCAAGCAGAGGAGCCTCCGACTGCAGATGAGCCAGACAAGTCTAACCCCCAAACAACAAAAAACATGAAGCGCTGGCACTCTTTTAAGAAACTCATGGCTCAGAAAAGTCACAAGAAAAGCACAGACGAGTCCAAGGATGCTGAGGGAGCAGAAGGAACCAGTGCAGATGGAGCAGGAGACAGTGGGACACTGGATTCCACTACAAAGTCAGAGCACTCTGGGCAAAAAAGGTGGAAATTAAAGAGATCCTGGACATTCCAAGGTCTGAAGAGAGATTCATCAGTTGTTGGAATCCACAAACCAAAGGACAAAGACTCTTCAGATGTTAAAGACGAAAATGCCCCAGAGGCTGAACAGGGGACGGAAGATGTAAAGGTAGCCAGTGACGTAGAAACACAGGAGAAGACTAATGCTGAGGGTGAGGAGGAGAAAGGAGTAACTGCTACTACACAGCATGCAAAATCGGTGGACCAGCATGCAAATGAGATCTGGACCTCTTTCAAAAAACGAGTTATTCCCAAATCAAAGAGGGCAGCTGACTCTGGTGGAGTAGAGGAGGAAGCAGCGGGTGAGCAAGAGCAGACTGATGAACCACAGGTGGGTAAAGACTCAGGCAAGACAGCCAAGGCAAAAAGGACACACTTCAACCGTGCTGTGTCACTAAAGAACTTCATACTGCGAAAGGGGAAGAGCACCAGCATGGACATGGGGGAGGGTACAGCAGCCCAGAAAGATGGAGATGGTACTGGTGAGAGTGAGGCTAAAGATGTGGATGGCCTTGATGATGCAGCTGGGGCAACTGATGTCCCACAGACTGGATCAGAGGAGCAGACTGCGGCTCCGAATGAGAGCAATAATGAAGCTCAGGTGGCAGGTGAACACAAGAGTTATGATGGAGAGGAGAGGTCCCACACTAGTCCCACACCATCTGGTCAGCCATCAGACAAGTGTCACGTAGCGGATCCAGCACCAGAGGGTGAAGGCCAGACAGAGCCAAAAGCCAATGGTGAGAATGGATGCTCAGATGCTACATCAGAGGACACCGCAGCACACAATCATGAAGCAACAACCCAGAATGACGTGAAGGATGAGGAGACCAACCAGGAGACCATAGACTCTAGTGGCAAAACTTGTCAGAAGGACGTGAAGATCCTCAGTCAAGACGGGAAGTGCGATACTGTCAATGCAGTTGCCCAAAGCGGTGAGTGTGAAGCTCCAATTGACTCGAGAGATCTACAGCAAAATGGAAATGACAAAGCAGTCTAAAGTAGGAGTAGGTACTAGTGTTGAGGTAGAGACTGGGGGGGATGGGGCCCCTCAATGTGGAGGGTCCCTTTCTGGGTCAGCGAAGACCAATACAGATGAACAAGAGGAGGCCTTGAGGAGGATGTTCTATGAGGTTGCAGCTTCCATTGTTCGTGCAGTTGTATGCTCAGCCTCTGAACAGTTAGCCAAGGAGAAGGACGTTCTGGACAGTAGTTTGAAGTGTTTCCAGCCTGAAAACAATAGCAGTTACACAGATATTGATGTCAGTTACTGTCACAGAGAAGTTACTTTAAATCAGGGATCTATGTATTGATCCTTGGCGATCCTGAGCACCTTCATCTGTGTTTGTGGGCACATGTTCTGGTGTTGTGGGCACATGTCAAAAAGATATTGCTACTCTCCGTCATCCCTTTAAAACATTGTGAATTTTAGGGTCAGTGAATTCTAAGGAAGATACAGGTGCTTTAATTGAGCTGTTGTGAAGTTATCCAAAGTAGCAATTTGTGTATTCTCAAAAAGTATTCTATACATAAAGTAATTTATTTAAGGAAAGTTTACAGCATTTCTCTATGTTAACGTGGAACAACTAATAATTGAGTGTTTTTGAGGTTTTTCACAATACTGTCAGATGCAGTTGTGTAGTGTTTGCTGTCCTGTATTATAAAATTGAAAATTTACATTGGTGAATCTAAATGAACCTCTTCTTTGTGACAAAAATGTGTGTATAATTAATGAAAATTTTAAATGTAGAAATATATTGTAATATATTCTGAAATCTCTTCTGTTATCATTTATCAGAAAAAAAGGCGGGAAACGTGTGACGCCACACAAAGAGGATTAGATCTGCATGGGATTCGTTCAGCGAGGAGCTTTGCCCCCCCTCCCCCCAAATATGGAGTAATCACATGTTTACGCCACGATTCACCATGGTGAGAGATGCAATCCACGTAGTTAAAAAAAAATCTTGAAAAGCAATAATTCAGAATCATCAATCAGTGCAGTTCTTGCTACCATTCCATCATTGTAAATGTTTTTGCCTGTCTACTAGTGAGATTTTATATTGTCATAAATGACATTCCTTTGAAATGTTAATCTCAGTGATCACAAAGTACCGTGATCATAAAGTTAGTTTTATATTAATTGCCATTCTGTTCTGTTAGTTTTCCTTTGACTAGATATATGTGATACAGACACATTTTAAATAATAACAGCCCGCCAGACTGCCCCTGAATTGTGAATTCAATACGGAATGTGCTCTAATCTCTGTGTTTTTGTTTTTAGACTGTTATCTTGTGTACATGAATAAACCACCATTAAACATTAAGTACTTCTCTGGGTTTTCTTGCAGATTATGCCATCATTGACAGATCTGAGAAAATGCTGACCAATAACATTAACTGGGTTTGCCATTTGGGGCAGTTGTAAAATAGACTCAGCTAATGAAAATCAATGGAGAGAATGTTTAATTTCCCTCCAAAAATACTGCTTCACAAATAGTGCATAATTTGCATGTTGGAAATGGGAACACACATTACATAAAACCCCT
>NW_015505529.1:1597656-1598348 GCF_001515645.1 Sinocyclocheilus grahami
AAAGCCTCTTAGTGAAAGAGCACAATGCACAAACTAATGTGTTTTACTCACATTTTGTATTGTAGATATGTAAACAACAGTCAAAGGCAATTTACAGTTATGATTTAAGAAACTCTTACACCATATTATCTGAGAAAACAAATACAAACAGGCAATTAAAAATAAAACAAAAGTCCTTTAGTGCATTACCCTCATCGTCCCACATATTTACAAACGTTGCTTATAAAAAGCTAATGTTTTGGGATAAAGCAGTTGTGCATTGTCGTACACACATTATATACATTACATACATCTTCATAGATCTACTCCATTTTGGACATCTCAAATTTTGTAGTCATGATCTCCTGAGGAGGAAAAAAGAAAGAAAAAAGAAAAATCATGAAAGGAAATAATCTTTTAAACTTTGAGGAAAGTGAGTCATTTAAAAAATGCTGCGCAATACAATGAAATTCATAAAATTAATAACAAGGTTACATAAAAACCTATCAAAATCCTGCATTTTTTGTAGTATGTAATCTCTGATCTCCTCTTTTAAGAGATTTGTCCACATTGGCTGCTGTTCGATATATGAACACATCCAATGTTAGCTTAAGTGAGCTCTCATTAGTCAGACAAAACCTCCAAAGCCTCAGCGCTCCTTTTGTTCCAAGCAGAAAGAAAACAACCGACGGAGAGGGAGCGAGGGTAAACAC
>NW_015505529.1:1598358-1608822 GCF_001515645.1 Sinocyclocheilus grahami
TAATTTGCATGTTGGAAATGGGAACACACATTACATAAAACCCCTCATATGAACACTGTATTATGGCAAATGTCAATTTATATTGGATTACTTTAACTGTCATTTAATATCCTACTCTATCCCCTTGATATTTGTATTGAGCTCAGGTGATTATGACTGTACCATCCTTGACGACCATCACACCGTCAACTATTTACACTAAATCATGCAATTAGAACGTTGCAGCTTAACAGAAATCCTAGCAACAGGTTTGGTGCAGCATTCCCAATAGCACACAGCGGGGTCAGGGTTAATGAAGAACCGTTTGGAAGTATTAACAGATAATGAGCTGACTTAACAGGGACAAAACAGGAGAGAGATATTAAGACTGTATTGGCAAGTGGGTGAAACTGACACTCTGCATGACAGACTTTTGAATGTGGCTTTGAGAAGAAATTAATACCTATCAACAGCACGACCCGGGTGGACTTTACAGATTTAGCATATGTAGTCAAAGCATTACGTCTCATGTCAAGAAGGGTCATTAACTTTTTACTGTTTGTTTTGGTATAAAAATACTTTTATTTACAATATGCATTTGCATATGCTGCTAAATATACTGTGGCCAGCAGTTTAACTGGTAAAAAAAAAAAGATGAGTTAGAATCAATTGGGAGAAAAAACCCCACCTCTGCCCTTTGTTTTAGACAGTGTTGACAGACAAAACTTGCAACCTCATTTTCCCTCGTCATCTACCTGTACCCAGGCGAGTGTCTATTAACTATGACACAGAGCATTAAAAACTCACGTCAGATAAATCCATTGAAAGGCAATCTGCTTAATGGTGCACAGGTCAACAAGCTGACACTTAATGGCCACTTTTACTGAAAATACCACTAGGTCAGAGAGGTACTGTTAATTTGTGAAAGCATACTGACGAATTAAAGAAAACCAGAAGAGAGAGCTTTTATCTTACATGTTTTCCCATCTTTATGTAACTAATAAGAGGGGGGGGCTATCATTCTAACGATAATTTCTATACACATGACTTTTATATGATCCCTGGACTTACACATCAGCCATTGATGAGGGAATGTTCTCCTCGACCCATTTGAGATCTTCATCCTGGATGGAATATAAAACAAATTTACCATGAGGTGAAGGCCTTGACATCACCAAAAATATGTAGCATATTTGAAAATACACAACAATAAGCAATTGTTTCCACACAATATGGTGTTTTTATATGTAAACAGCATGTCTAATCCTTCATAGGGCATTCTTATATATGGCAATACAAGATGCTTATTTTCATGAAACAATTCCATTTTTTTATGCCAAGTATTGTTATGAATTACCACTTTGCTGGGTTTTGCACTTCCATTGGTCTCTGGTTTCATCCCTCTCATTTTCACACCATCTGTGAATTCAAGTTTAACTGGTTAGAACCGGCTAAACGCAGTCAAATGAAAGCACAGCAAACAAAGGCTGATAACCAGATCTGCAGACTTAATAGGCAGCATTCAAGTGTGCCAATGAAATGTAAACTGCATGTTGTTTTTAAGTTGGCATGAAATGAAAAATGACCCTATTTTCTAAATGCACGTTATAGATCTTATTGTAAACGTTTCTCTATGTATACGTTTATTAAAAAAAACTGACCTAGTAATTTTTTGTTCAAATGACATAATCTGTCATAACTTCACCAATCATTTAGTTTGTTTAAACCCATCCCTGCAAGCTCATGTACATCTGCCTCCCCTTTTGAGTGCAACACCCACATCTCAACATCCACATCTCAACATCCAATCATCAACCGTGACAACTCTGTTTCATCACAACTTTAAATCAAATACATCCTATTTAGTGGAGAACGTAAGGCAGCTTGTGAAGATCCCATGTGCAGAATTATTTCTCCATCTTTAAATACAGGCCACTACTTCGGTCTCACACCTGCAAATTTTTTAATTAAGACTCTTACCGAAGGCTTCATTCATTAACTGCTCCTCTTCTTCCTCACTAACCTCATCCACCAGTGGACTGAAGGCATACCTGAAGGGTTCAGAAGGACAAGGATTGACAATCTTGTTTCTACTATTAAACGGAGTGGGGTTGACACATGGATAGAGGTGAAGTGTTTTACCTCTGGTTGTTGGCTGACGGCCTCCATAAGAACATGATGACAAGCAGGATACTAGAGAACAGGAAGCGCCAGAAGGCATCATCGATCCACAGCTCTCTCCAGTCCTACAAGAGTAGTTGTGAAGGCAAGGAGGCGTCATTAAAAGTATATGGGTTTAACTAAAAAACAGAAGACATATTACATATAAAGAGAGAAGGCTTACAGACTGGCACTTGGATAACTTGAACGTCTTCGTTGTCCACACAATAAATATAACAGAAGCTGAAAGAGAAGCAGAATTTCATTATGAGAACATGTGGCAAAAAAAAGAAAGCAAAATAACTATATGGAAACACTTTATTTCAAAAGTTTGGGCTGAGTAAGGTTTTTAGGTTACACTTTATTTTAAGGTGTCCTTGTTACAGTGTAATTATACATTCAATTATAAATACAAGATTAGGGTTTGGCTTAGGGTTACTTGCATGCAATTATGCATTATTTATTGTTATTATAATAGTAAGTAAAAGTACATGTAACTTGTAACAAGGACACCTTAAAATAAAGTGTTACCAATTTTTATGTAAAAAAAAAAAAAAAGGCATCTATTTTGCTCCCCAAGGCTGCTTTTATTAGATCATTAATACTGTTTGTTTGTTTATAGTTACCAGCTATAACGGCTATATTAATGGCGAAGAAAAGAAACGTTTTTAAAAAATTTATTTCAGATAAAAATTCTAAAACTAGTTTTACTTCATTGAAAGAAAATCTTTTATCATTAATACAGTAAAACAATAATATTGGGAAATATTATTACAATTTAAAATAACTGTTTTCTATTTTAACGTTTTAAAATGTCATTAATTCCTGTGATGGCAAAACTGAATAATCAGTAGTCATTACTCCAGTCTTCTGTGTCACATGATCCTTCAGAAATCATTCTAATATACTGATTTGGTGCTCAAAAAGCATACTGAAAACAGTTGCGTTGCTCAATACACTTGTGGAAAACTAATTTTTTCTCAGGATTCTTTGATGAAAAGAAAGTGAAAAATAACAGTATTTATTAAGAAATATTAATCTTTTGTCTTACTGACCCTAAACTTTTGAAAGGTAGTGTATCATTAAGGAAATATCAGTGCTAGCAAGTTTTCAGTAAAATTATAGTTTGAAAAGTTGTAAACCTAAATATAGCAAGAAAGAGAGACTGAGATTGAATGTCCCCAATTACGGCTTACTTTCCATTAATAAATCATGTAACCCAGATGTTTGACACAGACCAATCATAATTCAGTATGCGAAAATTACACGGACATTAATCACTGGCAGTTTCAATGCAGTACTGTAATCCTGTCAAAGACACTTTGCACAATAATTTAGTAGTGTGACGCATATGCTCACCAAAGACAGCGAATATGAGAGTGTTGGTGAAGTGTCGGTAAAGGGACAGCTTGACCACATTTCTCCTCAGTCGAAGGAGCTTCATCGTCTGGGCCAGGCTAATGAAGATGTGACTGAGTGTCAAGGACTATATCTGATCACTAGGGCTCAGCGACTTCCTGTTCTTACACAATCTAATGCAAACAATTTACTTGGCAGTAAAAAAATAAAAGAGACGTGAAACAGAAAATGTAGAGAACTGCATAGAGTCTTCCTGACTGTAAACGTGCACAGGTTTGTCCTTTAGGTGTCCTCAAGCATTAGGAGTACAAAAAAATCCCAGAAATCACAAAGGAGAACAAAAAGAGGGGTGATCAACATCCCACATATGCAGGGCCACTGTTACACAGCCCATTAAGAGAGAAAGAGGGACACGCACAAACAGCAATGGAGAAACGTAGGATATCCACCAGCAGAGGGTAGAGTCGAGAATAGCCAAGGGGATGGCAGCCAGCAACACCAGGTCATCTTCAGCCTGGCAGAACAATATAGGGGGAAGAGAGAGAGAGAGAGGGGAAAGACAGAGAAGAGTAGCACCATCGCCACACACACACCACCATCAGAGGAACCTACACAGGGCTGGGCGATTGGCTATTTATGATATTCAGTCCCTCAATATTTATGCATTTGCGCTGATACGGCTTGAAACGGTGACCATTATTTATTTATTTACTTATTTTTTGATAATTTGTTATGTTATGGCAAAGCTGAATTTTAAGCAGCCATTATTCCAGTCTTTAGTGTCACATGAAATCATTCTAATATGCTGATTTGGTGCTCAATAAACATTTCTTATTATGATCGATGTTTAAAAAAAGTTGTGCTGCTTATTTTTGTAGAAATCCTGAAACTTTTTTTTAGGATTCTTTGACGAATAAAACTTTTTTTGGTTTCAATGTAGAAGTCTTTCAATTTTTACCATTTTAATTCATCCCAAATGTCTGAACAGTAGTGTATGCAAGCATTACTATTACTAAAACAATAATATTTTCCTATTTTTAAGTGAATCGTTGAATCAGAAATGTACAGTTTAAACTGATTAACAGAAATGAACAGATCTTACGAACTATTGTAATTATCCATTTTTCACCTCCAAATAGTGTTAAAACACCTAGTATGGTGCTTAATATTGCAATCAGAATCATCACAAATACAGCTTAATATTTATTACATCGCCCAGCCCTAGTACTCACACATTGCAAAACCATAACCACCATTCAGCCCAACAAAGGTAGAGCATGCTACTAGCTTTGAGGCAAGACAGAAAAAATATATTTTACAAAGCATTATCCCAGCTGCACACCACCACCACATGAGCCAAAGAAACTGAGAAGAGCAAAGAGAGACTAAAATTTCCATAACATGGCTTCCTAAAAAAAAATTAACAGAGTGAACTGTATACACTTGTAACCACAAAAAATCTACCCGGTTCGATCTACTTTCATTTCCATTTATCTGTCCCAATCTACACCATGCAGAAGTCACTGTAATAACAGCACAAAATGAACACACAGTCTTAACAGATGATCGACTTGTGAAAGGATATCCACCACACAATACAAGAATCAATGAGGGCCATAACAATGTCACAAAGCAGCCTGCTTGAACCACCGTGCTCCTGCGAGAGAGAAACATTAAGCTTCACGTGACATTTGGTGCAGCATCATCATTACGTTAAATTAGGAGGTTTGCCACAAAGGTGGACATGTTTCTCCACTGGTCACTATTTTTCATTTTTAGTGAAATTGTGTTCAGGTTTAGCTGTGAGACTCTCCTTACCGTGTTGACTCTCAGTACACCTTCTATGATGGAGAAGATAAGGTAGAGCAGTCCAATCCCCACCACCCTATGCAGTAATGCTCCTAGCCTTGGTCTGCAGCAAAAAGGCGGAGTTATTGAAAGAGAAATGTACAAAACTATGCTGAAGATTACTCTTATAGCAAATGCTGCTATCAAAAGTATTAAAGTAATATTTGAAATTTCATTACAATTTTAAAATAACTTTTCTATTTAAATATATTTTAAAATGTAATTTCTTCATAATTACTCCAGTCTTCAGTGTCACATCAGTGATCTATCAGAAATCATTGTAATATGCTGACATTATTCAATATTAATTGTCAATGTTAAAAAGTGTTTTTCCTATCAGAATTTTTTAACAATGTAGTAACAAAGTGTAACTTTTGATCAATTTAATGGATTCTTGCTAGTGGTTCAACGGATCACAAATCTCACAGTTCGGATCACATTACGGTTTCTGACCCACGGATCGGAGCATTTTTCGGATCAGCAAGACAAGAAAAATATTTAAATTGAACTTGCTTTCCATTTATTACTTAACGCGAAGTACTTCTTTGATACCACAGCAAATACTACTAGATTAACTAAGAAAGTTTAAACATGATTAAAGAGACAAGAGAACAGCCAGTAAAAATAAGAACAAATACACAAATTACAAGCATATATAAATACAACAGAATATGTTACAAATAAAATAAGGTTGGTAGTATTCAAATACAGAAATTTAATAATTAGAGAAAATAACACTGCTTAGTGTTCACTGTATAAATGAAATTTAGATTTTTATCACAGCCGTTTTGTTTGATGATCATTAATGACAGCAGCAGTATTTATAGGCCACTGTCCCTTTAAGACCTGATGCACGGATCCGATTTAATCGAGCGGCAACCTCCCGCTCTCTCTCATGAAGCCAACAAGGAAGTGTTTTAAACTGTAATTCATCGACTGGCCGCTACAGGCTGGCTGCAAAAGGGAGTCAATCCCATAGACTCCCCATGTTAAAATGCCCAACTTTACAGCAGAAAAAAAACATGTTTACAGCCTGGTTCAAAAAATGATTTTGGTCGATATAACTAATTTTGCCCTTCATGACAACTGTGAGGGGGGTGAATTTTTTTTATAACTCATCCGTTTAAATTATATTAAGCCTTAAAATTCTGCATAATTAAGGGCGTGGCCACCGGTGGACTGCCGCTGCTGTCTCTATCAGCCGCTGAACTTGGCATCTCTGCCGTGTTTCTGCTTTTGTTTTATCCAGTCTATGGGTTATTTTCGTGATTATTTCTTAAAATTATCAAATAAAATGTCTTGTTGTGTGGTTAATTGTATTAACAGACCGTCCAATACTGGGATCCTTTTTTTTCCAGTGAGTAATATTGTAATGTAATTTTATTTATTAATTTATTTATTCTTTATAATTTTATTCAAAACTCTACTACAGTGTTTCCCAACCTTTTTTTTAGTCGCGGCACCCTTTGGAAATTAACACACTTGTGGCACCCTACAAAATAAATTGTCACAATATTTGAATTTTTAACTTCAATATGATCATTTGAAAAGTATAGATATTCGGTACAACAGGGAAGAACTGCAGAATATAATGTCGTACAGATATTTTTTTATATTATTAAAACATTTTGTCCATCAATGGTGGCAATCGGTAGGCTAATTTCTAATGAAGAGACCAATTTATATGACAGATTTTAATGTAGGCTTTTATACATATGTAAACATTATTTAATTACCATTATAAATAGCTATCTCACAAATACTTGCTCACGCAGTGTTTTTTTAATTTTACAGTGGGGTAATTTTGGTGCAGTAGCGCGAGAAACTTTGAATTGAATCTGGTCTAACAGTAGGGTTAAGAATTTTTTTTTTTAACCAATTATCGAAATAATGTTTAGTCCTAGAAAGCTATTATTATCAGAACAAGTGAGCATAACATAGCGGTTAGAAGATCAATGAATGAGAGAGCAGCGATACCAGAGTTACAACACAGTAGGGCTATTGCAGACAGAAACAATACTGTACTACATCGATGTTTTCTTGTGAAGTGTGCATTTGTATCCTGCATGATCGCGTGTTCTCTGCGTGAAGGTCGGCCCTTGCAAATTGAATGCTGACAGGAGGAGAGTTCAGCTTCACTGGAGACGCGCGATTGACAAACTTTAAACTAGTGATTTCAAATTATGCTGCGCTTTATGCATTTGCCCGCTGTCATATTCGTGTAATTTTCATTGCGTGCTGTATGTAAAATGAGTGTTACCTTGGCTTTATTTGAAGAAGAAAAAATTATTCCCAATGCACACAAACTTCCCAGAATGCTGAGTGCCCTGTTGGTTACAGTGTCTACTTCCTTTTTAATTAGATTTTTATTAAATATTTATTTATTTGTGAAAATGCTTTGTCTTCTAAAGCAGTGTTTCCCAACCTTTTTTTAGTCGCGGCACCCTTTGGAAATTTTAACAAACTTGTGGCACCCTACAAAATTAATTTTGTCACAATATTTGAATTTTTAACTTCAATATGATAATTTGAAAAGTATAGATATTCGGTACAACAGGGAAGAACTGCAGAATATAAATGTCATACAGATATTTTTAATATTATTAAAACATTTTGTCCATCAATGGTGATAATCAGTAGGCTAATTTCTAATGAAGAGACCAATTTATATGACAGATTCTAATGTAGGCTTTTATACATATGTAAACATTATTTAATTACCATTATAAATAGCTATCTCACAAATACTTGCTCACGCAGTGTTTTTTTAATTTTACAGTGGGGTAATTTTGGTGCAGTAGCGCGAGATAGCTTGATTTCAAACTTTGAATTGAATCTGGTCTAACAGTAGGGTTAAGAATTTTTTTTTTTAACCAATTATCGAAATAATGTTTAGTCCTAGAAAGCTATTATTATCAGAACACGTGAGCAGAACATAGCGGTTAGCAGATCAATGAATGAGAGGGCAGCACACCACACCATGTTACAGCACAGTAGGGCTATTGCAGACAGAAACAATCCTGTACTACATCGATGTTTCCTGTCGGCTCAATTTTTGAGTGGACTTTGCCGTTCCTATTCGCATGAACGGTATACAAGTGGAGGGACTGAGCGGAGCGCACACGCATAGAGCGGGATAATACGCAGAGCGTCACACCACGGGAAAGGGAAACCTGAGCGGTGAACTAATTTTCGGCAGCCGGAATTTCGGTGCATCTCTAATTATTGGCGACATCAGAAATGGATATTATATAATAGATGCTCTTTTTAACATTTTAGCAATTTAAAAATATAAAAAAATGTTTTTTTTTTTACACGGCACCCCTGCTCTCGACAGACGGCACCCCGGTTGGGAAACACTGGCCTAGTGAACCAAACTGAGAGACCATTTTGAAGGCTCAGGAAACCTTTGCAGGTGTTTTGAGTTGATTAGCTGATTGGCATGTCACCATATTCTAATTGGTTGAGATAGTGAATTGGTGGGTTTTTGTTAAATGTGAGCCAAAATCATCACAATTAAAAGAACCAAAGACTTAAACTACTTCAGTATGTGTGCATTGAATTTATTTACTACACGAGTTTCACAATTTGAGTTGAATTACTGAAATAAATTAACTTTTCCACGACATTCTAATTTATTGAGATGCATCTGTACGTGCTCTTAGAGATACCACAAGATACCATATATACAAAACATTGCATACAATTTTCACAATATTTCTGTTTTTACAGTATTTTGATCAAATAATTGCAGCCTTGGTGAGCATTAGAGACTTCTTAAAAAAAAAAAAACTCACTTGAACCTTCTGATTGGTAGTGCATTTTTGCCATATCTGAAGTCACGCCCATGACACTGAACATACTACTGTACATCCGCCATGTTGCCTTTGTCCGTTGATCTGTGACATACTAACAACAACTGAGACAATACATTTACTAACAAGAACATCCAGGTGTTGTTCACTTGCTGTATAAAAAAAAACAGAGTATTTTCAGATCCAACTCATTTGATGTACTGCTTTTTTTCACACTGTGTAGGGAATTACACATATTCTGACACAGGGATAGTTTACTTAACACAATTATATTGATGCACCAAAGCAAAGCCTATGAGAAACAAATCCAAGTTTGTCATTGCAGATAATCACCTGTGAGTGAAGGGGAGCAGGGTAATAATTTTCATGTTAAAGAACAGTCAGCCAAACATTCATCAAATGCTGTCAGGCTGAGTAATAAACTCAGCTATGAGGAGCCGGCATGCACACTTTTCCATTAAAAACATTCAGACAACAGTAAAGTTTATTTCTTTTTGTGTCTCTACAACTTGATAGAATAAGTATGAAAGGATAAAGGCTGGGAGTTACCCGTGATTTGTTGTGAATGCAGCTGTCACTTGGTCTCAGATAATTTCTGCACATTTACATTTACATTTAGTCATTTAGCAGACGCTTTTATCCAAAGCGACTTACAAATGAGGACAATAAAAGCAGTCAAAACTAACAAAAGAGCAACAATATATAAGTGCAAATGACAAGTCTCGGTTAGCCTAACGCAGTACACGTAGCAAGGTGTATATATATGTATATATACTGTTTATATATTATACACATACACACACACACACACACAAAGAAAAACAAGTAGATAGAATAGAAAAAATAGAAAGCTAGTGTTTGTTTGTGTAGCGTCTGGACCACTCAAACACACAATATATATTTTGTTAGCTAGATTTAACAAATACTCTGTAACACCCCAGGAAGCAGAACAGGCCCCTGGTTCCATGGCAACCCTGACACCCGATAGATTTACGACCTCCTGGAATTTAGGTGAAGAAAATCGCTTCCTTGCCCATAAGGAAAATCCACAAGGGAAGGACTTTTCTTTGCTAATTAATTAATAGGAAAACCTTTCTTTGAATGAACACACATGATCCTTCAGGTCATTGGGTATATTATTGTCATCATGTATTTTGTCTTTGAAATTGTATACTGTTATGCAGGCTTATAATCGAAACACACTCCTGTCAGCTTACATATATATAACCCTACCATGTTTAGTATCTATGAATTCGTATTCGGATGATCTAATTGAGAGTGTATATTGTATGTTTACACCTAC
>NW_015505529.1:1608939-1611002 GCF_001515645.1 Sinocyclocheilus grahami
TCTGTTAGACTAGTTTAAGTGTTTATGTAGTTAATAAAACCTTACTTGTATCACACTTGACGTGGTTCATTGTTTGCTTATAACTGGAGTCACTTAATCATGCAGATTTATGCTACAAGCTTTTGTAGAATTGTACAATAAGAAAGTTATTTCCCTTAACCAGGAAATTAACGTTCTTAGAATTGACAAGACAGTTGACCCTGAGAGGTCAGCTAAATATCTACAGCGGATCTAAATATTCATAATTAATTATAACTAGTTATGATTAATTATTCATATTTCCTCATGAGCTGATTCGTTACATTCGTTTTTGTTGTTGTTGTTTTTTAAATTAAAAATAAATAAAAATAAAAAAGAAGATAAATATAGATAAAGTAGAATTAAAATAGAATAGAAAGTGTTAGAGTTAGAGGGTCAAATAAAGGTGGAACAGATGTGTTTTTAGTCGTTTCTTGAAGATGGCTAAGGCTAAGGAGTCTGTGAAAGTGATTTTATGCCTCTTTGAGATGGTACAATAATACGCCGTTCACTTGCAGAACGCAAGCTTCTAGAGGGCACATAACTCTGAAGTAATGAATTTAGGTAAATGGGTGCAGAGCCAGTGATGGTTTTGTAGGCAAACCTTAATGCCTTGAATTTAATGCGAGCAGCTACTGGTAGCCAGTGCAAATTGATGAACAGAGGTGTGACATGCGTTCTTTTCAGCTCATTAAAGATTAATCTTGCAGCGGCATTTTTGATTAATTGTAGAGGTTTGATAGAAGTGGCTGGAAGACCTGCCAAGAGAGCATTGCAATAGTCCAGCCTGGATAGAACAAGAGCTTGAACAAGGAGTTGTGAAGCATGTTCCGAAAGAAAGGGCCTGATCTTCCTAATGTTGTATAAAGCAAATCTGCAGGACCAGGCAGTTTTAGCAATGTGGTCTGAGAAATTCAGCTTATCATCAATCACAACTCCAAGGTTTCTAGCTGTTTTTGAAGGAGTTATGTTTGATGAGACTAACTGGATGGTGAAATTTTGATAAAGTGATGGGTTTGTTGAAACCACAACCAGTTCTGTCTTGAGTTGAAGGTGATGGTCCGTCATCCAACAAGAAATGTCTGTTTAATGAATTATGTTAGAAAGCGTAGATCATGATGACATCTATAACATTGACAGCCGTAGATTAAAGAAATTTGTTTAATGTTGTAAACAATTGTTTTGTTGTCTAAGTTTTGTCACTGCTACTTCAGTAAATTCACGTGTGTGTGTGTGTGTGTGTGTGTGTGTGTGTGTGTGTGTGTATGTGTACATTTGTGCGTGCATGCGTGTGTGTGTATTAATTTGTATAAGAAAAAGAGAAACAGCTACAAAGTGATGTGTTATATGCAGGGTTTGAAATTAACACCCGCCAACCTGCCAAATGCGGGTAAAAATCAGCTGTGGCGGGTAACGCTGTCAAATCACTAGCCAATTTGGTGGGTTACTTTTTGTAAGTTATGTTCACTCATTAATTTCTTGGGGAAGTTCATGCAAGTCAAATCTGTGCAGGTTTAGCACAAATACTGAACTCATTACATTATCGAGAATATTGCAAACACCAAACAAAGCACACCTACAGAGTGCACGCATCCGCATAAGCAACTACATTAACTTAGTGCACGTAGGCATTTAGAGTGCCTTCTTTCAGTGCATGATTCAGTCTATTAATATGCATGAAGAATGATCACATAATTCAAGATAAGGGGGCAGAAAATGTATATAGTTATATCATTTCATGTAGTTAATCAATATCACACGAAGAGTGCCGTTTTAAAATAAAAAATCAGCATGGTTACAAATGTGATTTGTGAATTGATTTTATACAACAGTTCAATAAACAATAAGTTAATATCAAGAGACTTACGTTTTAGACACCATGCCTGCTTTTGCTCTATTTCGCCAACAAAAATAATTCCAAACAAAGCCACAGCACTGTTTTGCGTCTCTGAGCAACATGACAGTGTTTTGTTCCTGAATGAGTCAACCATTTAAATGATTCGGTTCAGCCGCAATGACTCACTTATTAACAGTGACTTGCTGCC
>NW_015505529.1:1612519-1622389 GCF_001515645.1 Sinocyclocheilus grahami
TGTAAATACATCTAAATGCCACTTCGTATGGAACTTCTGCAAATATTAATTTTGTTGATACTGATTTAATTTGTTTAGTATCAGCCTAAATGTATTATTATTATAATTGACTGATTAAATGTAAGAATTTGTCTCAAAAGATGATGCACACTTTTAGAAAAAATGGCTTTATAAAATGTAAAATGCACATAAAAGGTAAAAATCTATTTAAACTTATTGGAAAAGATTAATTTCTATCACTGCTGTGAACTGATCACACAAAATATGAAATATATCAAAAACTTTAGGAGTCAGCTGTCCACAGTAGTCCTTAAGATATCAGCACAATAACACACTCAGCAAAATATGGTCTAATTATCTTTATCGATAAAATTTAGAAAATATTGAGATTGCCAATATCGCACACCCCTAGTACTGACACAAAATTATTTGCACTAGTAGAAGTTATGAATGGCCGGTTTGGCTGGTAAGTGAAAAAGTTAATTTCAATCCCTGGTTATATGATGTGAATGAGTGAGTGGCGGGACATGTACTGATGTGTGTGACTCGCTTGTGCACATGAGGATCTATGTTACACTCTAAAAACTCTAAAAACTAGACCTCTTGGATAGTTTTGTTATCTGTGTCTGGCCTCTAGGCATCCAGTTCGATGTGCTAAATCTTTAATGAAATAATGTTTATATTACACTGGAGCAGAACATTTATAGGCTGCCCACATTCAATACTGCATACACTTTGAGAAGATACTGCTTTTGAATAAGTAATTACTTACTCAAAAGTGACAATTAAAAAGTGTTCTATATAAAATGAATTAGTTTCTACTTTCGTCATGTTGTCATTGTCATATGACCTACCAGCGTCAGTTGTGTCACTTCACTGCCATTCACCAAATTATCTCCAGTGGCCCCATGGCCATGGTATAGTAAATTGTCCATTGGATGCTCACCTTAGAATCTTGATGGAAATAGTAGGTAATCTGGGGACTTTTTGCCTACTGTTTTATAAATACTGTGATTTCGGAAATACTACACTGTTCGCATACTGTTTTCTCCTACTATATAGCAGTGGCAAGTAGTGTAGTGTTAATATTTAACCAGTCCCCAAACTCATTCTCTCAAATGGCTAGGGTATTCAGAGCATTTACAGCTTATGTTGACTGAACACCTTTGATATATATACATACTTAGCTACTTAGCAAAGTTTCAAATGGAATCTTCCAATATTACATCCACAAAATATATTTGTGCACTTTGTCAGAATAGTAACAATCTTATACACTGTTTGGTATGAAAAGCGCAGCCTGGTACTCTAAATTCTCTCTTCAAACAAAGACAGAGATGCGAGAGGATAGCATGGGAGTCAGAGGGATAAGAAAGAGAGAGAGAGATGAGGGAGATTGGGTGAGATGCATCTTATGAGGTCTGGCAGGATTATGGTGTGTGTGTGTGTATGTGTGTATGTGTGTGTGTGTGTGAATACAGCTGAGATGACTGAAGCAGGGACTGAGAGATTTAATAGATCTAGCATCTTATACAGACACACGGCACAGTTTGGCTCCAAAAGAGAACCTATCTCTGGGTGTGCCCTCCTTAATCCCTTTCTTGTTCTGCAGAAGCATCCCTTTTCTTTGCTCCATAACTCTGTCACTTTCTGCCTAGATTATTTATCATGTTAAAAATGTGCTGATCTAATATCTGGATTGGTTTGACTGGGTATCAGTCAAATGTGACAGATGCAAAGTCAATACTCTGTTTGTCGTGATACTTTAAAATGCTAAAAACGAGAAGACTATAACACCATGAAATTACATAAATGACTTAAATGCCATTCTTCACTGTGCATATTTGAACTGTTTTTCCGGTTTACAGTAGCATTGTCACTGTCACAACCCATCTCCTTCGCATAGAGTTGATCAGGTTGTTGATTGTGGCCTGTGGAATGTTGGTCCACTCCTCTTCAATGGCTGTACGAAGTTGCTGGATATTGGCAGGAACTGGAACACACTGTTGTATACGCCGATCCAGAGCATCCCAAACATGCTCAATGGGTGACATTATCCGGTGAGTATGCTGGCCATGCAAGAACTGGGATGTTTTCAGCTTCCAGGAATTGTGTACAGATCATTGCAACATGGGGCCGTGCATTATCATGCTGCAACATGAGGTGATGGTCGTGGATGAATAGCACAACAATGGGCATCAGGATCTCGTCACGGTATCTCTGTGCATTTAAAATGCCATCAATAAAATGCACCTGTGTTCGTTGTCCAAACCATACGGCTGCCCATACCATAACCCCACCGCCACCATAGGCCACTCGATCCACAACGTTGACATCAGCAAACTGATCACCCACACCACGCCATACACGCTGTAGGATATCAGACCGATTCAGACAATCTAAGATTTGGTCAAAAAGATGGTTGAAACATGAGGAGCCGAATTCCACAGAGGCCCAAGACACAGGATGTTCATAAATCAGATCCTGGCGCCACAAGCCTGAACCAACTAGGAGCTTTGAGTAGCTCACAGCATTTAAACAAAAGAACACTTATAGTACCTCCAGATCCTAGCTGAACTGGTGCATTTAATATGAATTTAACCTCATTGAGGAACTCAATGCGAGGTTTAATTAAGTGATTGATGGTTGTTTAGGTCTTTGCAATTAGATTATATATATATATATATATATATATATATATATATAAATAATATTTACATTGTTATATAATATAAACTACATACACTACAGTTCAAAAGTTGGTATGATTTTTTTAAATGTTTTTGAATTGTTTTCAGTGAGTATTATTGTTGAAAACATTTTGATATTTTTGTGTAAACAATGATACTGCATTATTTGATGAATAGAAAGTTGAAAAGAACAGTATTCTAAAGTGTTACCTATATTTCAAATAAATGCTGTTTCTTACTTACTACATAACTAATAAGGAATTATTGAATAACCAATTCTTCAGTAACACTTAAGTCACTACTGTTAACTACTAAGGGAAATGTGTTAACTAATCAGTATGTAATATAATTTTATGATTGTGTTAAGTAACAGTTCGCTAATCAATAACTAATGAATTTTGTCATACCTCCTAAAGAACTACTATTAATTATCTACTAGTTCATGTTCAAGGACAATAACTTTGAAGTAACTACTAATGAAGAGTAGGAGTAATAGGTCTTGACTGTCACATTTGATTGTTTTAATGAGCCCTTGCAGAACAAAAAAATAATTGCTTTAAAAACAATCTTACTGAAAATTTGAACAGTAATTATATTATATTATATTATACAAGGGAAAAAAATAAATGAATTAAAAAAAAAAAGTTTTTGGACAAAGTCTCAAAGTTATAATTTCTGTTCTAATGAATTAACAAGGCAAAATCAAAATAGAAAGTGACACCTGAGTCTTGCTTAAGTACCATCTGGAATGTGTGGGAATCACTGCTTTAAAGTAACATAGTAATCACTCTCAATTTTCAGGGCTCTCTCATAAATTGAGTAAGAAAGAGAGAGGGCCGGGGAGAGAAAGAGGGGTGGGTAGGTCAAGATCTTAGTGTGATAAGCAATGAAGGATGAAAGTCACTCTTTTCTATAAAACGATATGCCATCTTGAAGGGGGAAAAACGGTCCCCCTTGGATGGAAGATATAATGCAGACGTTAGAGAGTGATCGATTATTTGTCAATCAAATGTCTAAATCAAACTTATGGTCTGAGATATGGTCTGATCAATGATAGCTGAAAAATTTACTTAATGAAACATCCTCTTCTTTCCCATGACTGGAGATATTCAGGATGATAGAAAGAAGACTGGGACCATCCCTCATGTGTGACCTCTTCTCCAGTTTCAGAAACTTGCATTTCAATGTGACATCTGACCCTCTGAAAAAGAATGAAAAAAAGAAAAGTAATTATTGTGCAAAAATGTTTAGATTTTTTAGATTTGTAAGTGTGAGCATGTATGTCATTCACATTTAGAATGGTGCAGCCTATCAAAATACAGTGAATGTTTGCTTAGATTATATGAATGGATTTAACTTGTCCTTTGTAAATCTCCTTTAAAATCATTCACTTAGTAGATGTTTCATAAAACTCAGAGTTTTAGCATTAGCATGTGTGTGTGTGTGTGTAAACCGCGCTATATTTTTTCCCAGTATTTCCAGTATGGTTTGATGAACAGAAATTCAAAAGAGCAACATTTATTTAAATTTTTTTTTCTTTTCTTTCTTTTTAAGCATCAGCCAAACATGTGAGTGAACAATGTGAGAAGGACACCTCCAACAGAAGTGCACATCCTGAGGAGTTTTGATGAGATATGAGACTGTCAGGCTCCATTGCCTCTCTCTCTCTCTCTCTCACTCTGTGACACATCTATGACACAGAGTTAGAGGGGCCTTCGGCTGAGCTTTTCGTCACCCACGCTCCTTCAGTCTCAACCTGAACAAGCTAGCAGCAGGGCTGTCTACGCTTCTGGCCCCACACTTAGTATTTGATCAGTCAGGCTGTCGTATGTGTACAAACACACGCTCACCCTGTCAGACGAAACTAATATGATCATCAACAATACAAGTTACTCATACTGAATAAACATGCCCACACATACAAGCACACGTGTTAGAGTACAGAAAAGATTGCATGTTGCATTCAGATTCTCTGACAGTTAAAACCCTGACATGTTTACATGCAATCCGAACACAACGCCATCGGTACTTATTAATTACCACAATATTACACAACATCAACATGCATTCAAATGAGTCATACATTGTATGTTCAGGTCGTGTAAGCGTGGTGTCTGCAGACAGCCATCAAGACTCATAAAGCTGTCATATGCAACAAGCTGTCCGGGCCGATCCTGTCAGCTACTTTCCACTCTACGCAAACGATGGAGCGGTAATAAGTTAGCCAAGCAGCACTATAGCAATGTGAAACACTACTATATACAGTATGTTCTTAACTGACATTTCTCATATGGAAAGGCTGTAGCATTTTCAGGCATGGGGAATGACTTTCAGGCCCTTTTTACAGCTGGTATTAAGATGTGTTTTCAGTGACCATGATCCACCACTTAGCCTAAGCTTCTCTGGCCGGAGGCCTCGGCCTCAGCGCATCGCAGAGGAAACGTAGCATTTTCAGGCATGGGGAATGACGTTCAGGCCCTTTTTACAGCTGGTATTAAGATGTGTTTTCAGTGACCATCATCCACCACTTAGCCTAAGCTTCTCTGGCCGGAGGCCTCGGCCTCAGCGCATCGCAGAGGAAACGTAGCATTTTCAGGCATGGGGAATGACGTTCAGGCCCTTTTTACAGCTGGTATTAAGATGTGTTTTCAGTGACCATCATCCACCACTTAGCCTAAGCTTCTCTGGCCGGAGGCCTCGGCCTCAGCGCATCGCAGAGGAAACGTAGCATTTTCAGGCATGGGGAATGACGTTCAGGCCCTTTTTACAGCTGGTATTAAGATGTGTTTTCAGTGACCATCATCCACCACTTAGCCTAAGCTTCTCTGGCCGGAGGCCTCGGCCTCAGCGCATCGCAGAGGAAACGTAGCATTTTCAGGCATGGGGAATGACGTTCAGGCCCTTTTTACAGCTGGTATTAAGATGTGTTTTCAGTGACCATCATCCACCACTTAGCCTAAGCTTCTCTGGCCGGAGGCCTCGGCCTCAGCGCATCGCAGAGGAAACGTAGCATTTTCAGGCATGGGGAATGACGTTCAGGCCCTTTTTACAGCTGGTATTAAGATGTGTTTTCAGTGACCATCATCCACCACTTAGCCTAAGCTTCTCTGGCCGGAGGCCTCGGCCTCAGCGCATCGCAGAGGAAACGTAGCATTTTCAGGCATGGGGAATGACGTTCAGTTACATATTTGTTTTTTGTCTGTATATATATATATATATATATATATATATATATATATATATATATATATATAAATAATATTTACATTGTTATATAATATAAACTACATACACTACAGTTCAAAAGTTGGTATGATTTTTTTAAATGTTTTTGAATTGTTTTCAGTGAGTATTATTGTTGAAAACATTTTGATATTTTTGTGTAAACAATGATACTGCATTATTTGATGAATAGAAAGTTGAAAAGAACAGTATTCTAAAGTGTTACCTATATTTCAAATAAATGCTGTTTCTTACTTACTACATAACTAATAAGGAATTATTGAATAACCAATTCTTCAGTAACACTTAAGTCACTACTGTTAACTACTAAGGGAAATGTGTTAACTAATCAGTATGTAATATAATTTTATGATTGTGTTAAGTAACAGTTCGCTAATCAATAACTAATGAATTTTGTCATACCTCCTAAAGAACTACTATTAATTATCTACTAGTTCATGTTCAAGGACAATAACTTTGAAGTAACTACTAATGAAGAGTAGGAGTAATAGGTCTTGACTGTCACATTTGATTGTTTTAATGAGCCCTTGCAGAACAAAAAATTAATTGCTTTAAAAACAATCTTACTGAAAATTTGAACAGTTATTATATTATATTATACAAGGGAAAAAAATAAATGAATTAAAAAAAAAAAGTTTTTGGACAAAGTCTCAAAGTTATAATTTCTGTTCTAATGAATTAACAAGGCAAAATCAAAATAGAAAGTGACACCTGAGTCTTGCTTAAGTACCATCTGGAATGTGTGGGAATCACTGCTTTAAAGTAACATAGTAATCACTCTCAATTTTCAGGGCTCTCTCATAAATTGAGTAAGAAAGAGAGAGGGCCGGGGAGAGAAAGAGGGGTGGGTAGGTCAAGATCTTAGTGTGATAAGCAATGAAGGATGAAAGTCACTCTTTTCTATAAAACGATATGCCATCTTGAAGGGGGAAAAACGGTCCCCCTTGGATGGAAGATATAATGCAGACGTTAGAGAGTGATCGATTATTTGTCAATCAAATGTCTAAATCAAACTTATGGTCTGAGATATGGTCTGATCAATGATAGCTGAAAAATTTACTTAATGAAACATCCTCTTCTTTCCCATGACTGGAGATATTCAGGATGATAGAAAGAAGACTGGGACCATCCCTCATGTGTGACCTCTTCTCCAGTTTCAGAAACTTGCATTTCAATGTGACATCTGACCCTCTGAAAAAGAATGAAAAAAAGAAAAGTAATTATTGTGCAAAAATGTTTAGATTTTTTAGATTTGTAAGTGTGAGCATGTATGTCATTCACATTTAGAATGGTGCAGCCTATCAAAATACAGTGAATGTTTGCTTAGATTATATGAATGGATTTAACTTGTCCTTTGTAAATCTCCTTTAAAATCATTCACTTAGTAGATGTTTCATAAAACTCAGAGTTTTAGCATTAGCATGTGTGTGTGTGTGTGTGTGTGTGTAAACCGCACTATATTTTTTCCCAGTATTTCCAGTATGGTTTGATGAACAGAAATTCAAAAGAGCAACATTTATTTAAATTTTTTTTTCTTTTCTTTCTTTTTAAGCATCAGCCAAACATGTGAGTGAACAATGTGAGAAGGACACCTCCGCTATATTTTTTCCCAGTATTTCCAGTATGGTTTGATGAACAGAAATTCAAAAGAGCAACATTTATTTAAATTTTTTTTTCTTTTCTTTCTTTTTAAGCATCAGCCAAACATGTGAGTGAACAATGTGAGAAGGACACCTCCAACAGAAGTGCACATCCTGAGGAGTTTTGATGAGATATGAGACTGTCAGGCTCCATTGCCTCTCTCTCTCTCTCTCTCACTCTGTGACACATCTATGACACAGAGTTAGAGGGGCCTTCGGCTGAGCTTTTCGTCACCCACGCTCCTTCAGTCTCAACCTGAACAAGCTAGCAGCAGGGCTGTCTACGCTTCTGGCCCCACACTTAGTATTTGATCAGTCAGGCTGTCGTATGTGTACAAACACACGCTCACCCTGTCAGACGAAACTAATATGATCATCAACAATACAAGTTACTCATACTGAATAAACATGCCCACACATACAAGCACACGTGTTAGAGTACAGAAAAGATTGCATGTTGCATTCAGATTCTCTGACAGTTAAAACCCTGACATGTTTACATGCAATCCGAACACAACGCCATCGGTACTTATTAATTACCACAATATTACACAACATCAACATGCATTCAAATGAGTCATACCTTGTATGTTCAGGTCGTGTAAGCGTGGTGTCTGCAGACAGCCATCAAGACTCATAAAGCTGTCATATGCAACAAGCTGTCCGGGCCGATCCTGTCAGCTACTTTCCACTCTACGCAAACGATGGAGCGGTAATAAGTTAGCCAAGCAGCACTATAGCAATGTGAAACACTACTATATACAGTATGTTCTTAACTGACATTTCTCATATGGAAAGGCTGTAGCATTTTCAGGCATGGGGAATGACTTTCAGGCCCTTTTTACAGCTGGTATTAAGATGTGTTTTCAGTGACCATCATCCACCACTTAGCCTAAGCTTCTCTGGCCGGAGGCCTCGGCCTCAGCGCATCGCAGAGGAAACGTAGCATTTTCAGGCATGGGGAATGACGTTCAGGCCCTTTTTACAGCTGGTATTAAGATGTGTTTTCAGTGATCCGATAACATGTGGTCAGTTGAGATGCATTACTGTTTACACCTGGTCTTAAAGTCTTATATATATACAGTGGGTACGGAAAGTATTCAGACCCCCTTAAATTTTTCACTTATAACAAAGAGTGAACAATTTAAGGGGGCCTGAATACTTTCCGTACCCACTGTATATATATATATATTCCCAATGAAAATAATTTCTTCATGCCTTAAATATAACTCTACACCCTTACCACATTTAGCATACGCAAATTATTGCATGATTTTGCAATCACACCAGTTCACAAATTGTTATATGTACCCACATTTTCCTGTCCCTTCTTAAAAAGTGCTCCCACCCCACCACAAGTTGACAGGATTGGTTACATGTTCGTGACAGTAAGGACATTTTAAAATAGTCCATGTGACATCAGTGGTTCAACCGTCATTTTATGATGCTATGAAAATACTTTTTATGTGCAAAGAAAACGTCTCAGGTTACATATGTAACCCTCGTTCCCTAAAGGACCGACGAATTGGGATCTCGCTTAGAGGGACCAATCTACTTTGAGTGTAAACTAAACGAGCCAATGCACATTGGCATGTGATTATTGCATCCAGTTTCTACTGATCACAGCGTGAGTATAAGTAGGCAGCAGATGCAGCACATATTCAGGTTTTCGCTGAGGAGCCGAGCCGGTGACCCGGCCGCTCAGCGGTGGTACAGGAGCTGTGGCGACGGGATGTGACGTCTCCGTTCCCTCCTTCAGGGAACGAGGGTTACATACGTAACCGAGACGTTCCTTTTCAGTCGGTCACTCTCGACGTCACGTCGGAGGACCGACGAATTGGGATCCTACCAAAAGGCCACAGCTACTGCCCCTTCCAGTGTCCTGTGGAAGCCACCTGCGCCCCTACTTTTTGGCGTAGGCCAGGGCCTGCACAAGAGGACCAGCTACTGCTACTATGGCACTACCCACTGAGTAAGACTGGATTACACTGGGGAAACACACCCGTTCTACTTGGAACAGGGATGTTACGGAAGTTCGAACCTTCCCGAAGGAGGTTTCGGAGCAATACACATATGGACATCCCTTAGGTGCATATGGAAGAATGGAGGTGATTGAACCCTCTTGAAATGGCAGAAGTCTGCCGGGGAAACACGGGCTCAAGGCTATACCGTGGACTTTACACATATGAGATCCACTTAGGTCTTACATATGGAACCCAGCCTTCTACCGGTTCTCGAGGATTCAGCGAGTGAAGGCCTGGCGCCGGACATTCCGCCATGTCTGGCTGCCGAGGGGA
>NW_015505529.1:1624060-1624666 GCF_001515645.1 Sinocyclocheilus grahami
TCGGGACTCGGCCATGGAGCCAGTGCTGCAGCGGTCTCATATGGAGCAGCCCCAGCGGCGTGACTGCCGCCGTAGCTGCCATATGCCCCAGGAGCCTCTGAAACTGTTTCAGTGGGACCGCCATCCTGCTCTTACCAAGTCCCCTCCATACCGGTGAAAGAGATCCTCTGCGTCGGGGAGAGTTTGCTCTTTCCCCAGTTGACCCGAAGGCCCAACAGGCTGAGGTGTGAGAGCACCAAGTCCCTGTGTTCGCACAACTGATCCCGAGACTGCTTTGTCGAGGTAGTTTGGGAATGTGAATGCTCTGTTCTCTCAAGGGAACAAGGGGCACCTCCGTAACTTACGTGAAGACACGGGGCAACAGGGACAGCCCGGAGGGCAGGACCTCGTATTGATATGCTAGTCCTTCGGACGTGAACCACAACAATGGTCTGTGGTGCGGAAGGGTCGACACATGAAGTACGCATCCTTCAGGTCTACCGCTGCAAACCAATCTCGGGGACGGATGCACCCGAAGATGCGTTCATGCGTCAACATCTTGAACGGTAACCACTGTGAAGCGCCCGGTTCAAGACACGCAGGTCCAAGATTGATCGTAACCCACCA
>NW_015505530.1:0-2815 GCF_001515645.1 Sinocyclocheilus grahami
TTAGGCAGAGGAGGTTCGATCTCTTGGAAAATCTGAGAACAGTCCTCTGACCAGCTCTCCTCAGCTTTCCTCGAAGGCCTCTGCTTTCCTGGTTGCCACAGGCTAAAATAAATATTAAATATATGTCACTATTTAATGACAAGCTATCAAATCCTTATAATCCAGTGTCGAATCCAGTCAAATCCTCATCTACTGCTCTTTGTAGATGAGGGGGAAAGCTGAAGATCGATGGTTTAGCTCCATCCCTAATCCTCTCAATTGGACCTGTCCTGTCAAAGGTGTTCACGGAGTCTGGTCTTTAGACCAGTGGGAGATGCAGGTACTGCATAGGCGGGGTTCCTCTCAATTTGACCTGTCCTGTCAAAGTCCTCCGGCTTGAAGTGTTCATTGCATAGCACGGAGGACTCGCTTGTGGAAAAACCTTCTCTTCTTAGAGCTACTTCCCACTGCCTCCTCAACTCTTTGTTTTTGGGAAACCTTCAATGTGTGAAAAGAGTTAGCTAACGTCAGCTAGCCAACTACTAACGGTTAACGTTAAATTAGATTCATGCCGCTTAGCCGAAACGAGTAGGTCGGCACAAGAGTCAGTTTTGAGAAAAAAACGGCAATAGAAATGAATATCTCGATTACGGGCAATTTAGTTTATGATATATAATTTACCATACGCTAAAACTATATAAGAAAGAATGTAACATTTCTGGTTTCCTCGACTCACAGCTAAATAGCGATATCGCTAGCTATTAATAGTCTGACTCCGACGGTCAATTACTGTCAAGTTGTGTCAACATAATGTTTTAATGACCAAATACAACCAGATCAGTGTCAGTCAACAACTTTCAGTCTTACCTGTGAAAAGTAATTCCCCGAGACCTATTTTCAATTGTACGGCGGTTTGTACAGCCCCAAGCAGCACACGACTGAGGCATTTTCTCGAGTCCACTTATGAGAATGATAGAAAAGACGCCCGCACCAAGATGGTGGCGACGTTGACGTACGATCCAGCGGCCAATGAGGCGTCTAGGCATTTATATGTCTATGATAAAAACATCCCGCGATATCGCTCCGAGGTCTAACTCCAGTGATTCGCAATACGCGCTTTAAAGTCCCGTTCTGAATCGAATGATTTGCGATACGCGATCCGATTGGAGCGCTTCTAAACGGTGAATCATTTTGTGACTCGAATGGATTAACTCAGGGCTGTCCAAACTCGGCCCTGGAGGGCCGGTGTCCTGCAGAGTTTATTTCTAACTTGCCTCAACACACCTGACTGGAAGTTTCTATGCTTAGTAAGAGCTTGATTAGCTTCAGGTGTGTTTAATTAGGGTTGGAGCTAAACTCTGCAGGACACCGGCCCTCCAGGACCGAGTTTGCACAGCCCTGGTTTAACTGATTCTGAGTTTCAAAAAGCTCTGTTGATACTGTGTTCTTTGCTCGCTTTCTCTATATAATTTATTTGTTGCTTGAGTGGAAATTAAATCATTACAATTAATAGGCCTAACTTACAATGTTTTCATAGATTGTGATTACGTTAAATACAGTTCCCATCGTATTAAAAACATTTCATGACATGACACCCATTATATGGTACTTGCCTAAAAAGACGGGTTTATGATGTGTGTTATTAACAGATTACACTAACATTAGGTTACTTAGGCTATAGCCTTACCCCTTACCTTCCACCTATGGAAGAGAGAAAAATGTTTTCCTTCTCCACGGAGAGAGAATTTTATTTTTCAAAAGCATTTGTAGTCATTAATTTATTTGAATACCACATCATTGCCCTTGATATCATCTACAGTACACATCTGATCTTGATATGTGGCATTGGATAGTTATCAAGAGGGACTGAATAAAAAAGAGAGATGCAGAGAAAATAATAGTGCCTTCATATTCTCTGTTCAATAATAGTGAGAATCCAGGACAAAGAAAAATACTTTTGGGTAATGATTTACTGATTAGTTTATCCATTAAAATAAATCATCACCAGCTCAACAATACCATAAAATCAGCATTTGCTTTAATTTCATTTACACTTTAAGCCTTAAGAAACAAGACTGGAAATAATGACCAAATATAGCTTTCCTGACATAAATCATGTTGCAGAAGAAAGTATGTTGTTATCCCTTTACATATAAGATTAGGTTTTATTCTCACTCATTCCTCACATAATGTACATGAGCACCAATAACCCCATTTTGAAGGGCTCCATCAACATGTGTCATTTGGTCATCAAAAAATATGTAAGGAATGA
Organism: Sinocyclocheilus grahami; assembly: GCF_001515645.1. Taxonomy (NCBI): domain Eukaryota; kingdom Metazoa; phylum Chordata; class Actinopteri; order Cypriniformes; family Cyprinidae; genus Sinocyclocheilus; species Sinocyclocheilus grahami. The sequence goes on from NW_015505530.1 coordinate 2,252, forward strand.
TTGCTTTCAGCACAGGCCCTTTATGGGCACCACTCAGAAAGAATACCTCATTTATCTCCAGATTGTTCTCCTGAAGAGTCTTTAGGGCTCTGATTCCAGGACTTGTTGTGCCGCGTGATGTTACCAAGTAGGTACGGATTGGACTCTTTTGGTTTCTTTAATTGAACAACTTCTGGAGAAGTACCAATGCTTTAAAAAAACTCTTTTAGAGGACCCTGCAAAATAATTTAACAATATATATGTGTGTGTGTGTGTGTGTGTGTGTGTGTGTTTTAATTGATTTATTTCTATATATTATATTTATTTATTTCTGATGTTGAAGGAAGAATTTATAACTGGGTTTTAAGTTATATTAAAGTTATTTTGGATTTTAACTAAAATATTTTGTTAATAAAATAAAATTATTTTTTTAAAATAAAATAATGCAGTTTTTTAAGAATTAAAAATAATCAGATTTTGGAGTTTGACAATGAACACATTGCAATCATGCTTGGGACGACCCACATAAACGAGCAAAAATGCTTTACATGTCTTGAAATAATAATTTCTAAACATTAAACATTG
>NW_015505530.1:3092-24415 GCF_001515645.1 Sinocyclocheilus grahami
AAAAAAAAAAAAACGCAAGTGTTACAACGTGCCCCATCTGCGCAACTGGAATGTAAAACTGGTTAGTGTCTTCTGCTAGTTATCAAAGCATTAAAAAACGATCTAAACTAATAAATAACAGATTGGAGATTAAAATAATAGCAGATTTGTCTCATTTTAAATGAATAATAAAAACTGAAAACTGAAAGATGAAAAATGTACTTAAGCCAGAATTTAAACTATGGTAAAATAAATGTTCTGCGATATCTTCAAAATATTTTTGAATTTTGGCGCACATTTATTTCTATATAATGTTGATATGGTAACTAATAAATACTGTAAATTTTGTTATGATAGCATGTGTGGAAATATTCAAACCACGTGTGTTACAACTAACCCCACGTTACTTTGTGCCCCGCGCTCCCCTACATTTTTTTCATATAATGAAAGCAGACAGATAGTCAATATGACTAGTGCACTTTATACAGTAAGTGTTATAAGCAGCCATGTGATCTTAAATCTTAATGTGAAAAACAGGCTTGTGAAGACAGTGTAGTCTTTAGTTTGACATCCCATGGTCAGTGCATGCATTTATTGTATGATGGGAAAGAGCAGTGTTAAAGGGGTCATTTGATTATTTGGTGTATTTGGTGTAAAAGAATATGTTGACATGCTTTAATGTTAAAAAACACATTATTTTTCAAATACTGTACATTATTGTAGGTCCTATATGCCCCGCCTCTCTCAAACGCTTCGTTTTCTACAAAGTCCCTCCTTCCGACAAGCACAGTCTGCTCTGATTGGCCAGCTGACCCAGTGCATTGTGATTGGCCGAACACGAAACAAGCCCCGCGTTAGACAGCTGTCTCCCCTGTGATGTGTCCCTCTCTCTCTCTCTCTCTCTCTCTCTCTCTCTTTCTCTCTCACTCCGCTCACTCACACGCACGTGCGCAAAACTCTGCATTTGAACAGTCAATAGCAAATACTTAAACTAATAACAAAACAGTAGCTGATTCAGATGCGCCAGATTGTCATAGCAAAGTCAGAATTACCTCCTCTCCTAGGTTCATGAAACGTTCGTCCATAAAATGCATTGCTGTTCTGTTGTAAGTAATCTTAAAGATTCCTAAATGCAGCTACTTTCGGAAGGCCAAATAAAGTGCTTTTGCTTTCGCCTAGAAACACGTAGCGTCTCTCTGACATGGCTGCTTCAACACTAACTGCGGTTACTGAAACCACACCTTCTTTCTTTGCGTGCACATTTGGGTGGCATTATGCAAATATTTCCACATAGTGAGGTAGATATGTGGGGGCGTGTTAGAACGAGCCGTTTTAGGGGGCGTGGCAGAGTCTTAACTTTGATAAAGAATATCTCTTTGGTTTTGATACTTTAGTCTTTGCAACTTCAGGGATCTTATCTATGCACAATCAGCTTGTAACACTCCAAAGAGAAAGGAAAACTTGAAATCGCATCATATGACACCCTTTAAATATATGGTCCAGATTGTCTAAACAGGGCAAATTAGCGTGAGAGCACAATTCTAAAAAAGCGCTAAGAGTGGAAATTTCTGCGGCTGATTACTGACAATACGCAAATTCAAGAACACAGACGAGGCCAGATCATTTCCATAATGACCAACACAATCTACCAAGAGCAGCGCAAATTAGCGTCTGTTTTAAGACATGCTTTTTTTTGGAGCGTTAAACAATGGCTCAAATAGGTAATAATTTGACGAGCGCAAATGTTAGTAACTCCTACAAATGCATATTGAATAAGGTCAAGCGCAAAAATAACTGTGTCCACAAGGTGCTAATTCTTCACTGCGCGTCTTTAGTAAATCCTGACAGTAGTTTGCGCTGGCGCAAGCTGTTAGTAAATATTATTAATTGTGTTCTATGCGAGAAAGTAATTTTTTATGTTTTGGAGAACTATTCCTTTATAGTTACTATATCAAAAATTGAAACTAAATTGGCACCCTCTACTCTTACTGTATTTTTCGATGCTCCTGTTTAGGGGACCCGTGTCCTGACTGTTGGTAGTTGTCAACACAATTTTAAACCGCTCTTCAATGGCTGTATATACAATGTTATACAGTATATACAAAAGCAGGTTGTTTCTCTTCTGTTAAATGTTTTAATAATAGTTAGTGGTTCCCAAATTACCACTTTTTCATTTCCAAACTGGGTCTACTCGTAAAATGCTTTACTGATTAATTCAGACAATATGCTGTTAATCTTAAAGGTAACTACATTTTCACTGTAATTCTGTTACCTTGATAAGTGGAAAAGCTACTCCTATAGGGTAGATATAATCTGTCTCTTGTCTGAATAATGCACATGAAGACACGGCAATGGTGAATGATGTCACTGAAAAACAAAGATGCAGACTGGTTACAAATAATTTATCTTTAGATTAGGCATGGGCCGGTATGAGATTTTGACGGTATGATAACCTTAAGCAAAAATATCACGGTTTCACGGTATTGTTGTTACAACTCTAAAATGTGTTAATTTTAAATGTCTGGGTAAAAAAAAAAACTGAACACAATATATTTTGACACACAGAATATTTGGAACAGTAGTATTTGTTTATTTGTTTTATTTGTTTCTGAAATGAAAAGAAGAAAAATAAAGACTGACATCTTTATTTAATCTAAATCGGTAATTACAGTTATTTAATTTTAGCTATATAATTCATATACATATAATTTCATATAATTTAGTTATATAATTTCCAATGTGTTTTCATGTTTTTGAATCATCGCTCAGGCCTGACAGGGCATCATCACAGTATGGCAAGGGACGTAACATTTCCGCCACACGCTTGAGGTATTCGGCCAATTACAACGCACTGGATAGCTGGCCAATCACAGCACACCTCGCTTTTTCAGACCGCTGAGCTTTGTAAAAAATCGACGCATTTCAGAAAGGGGGGACATAGAGGAGAAACAATAAGTATGTGGAAAATAATGTGTTTTTTGAACCTTAAACCGAATAAACACATTTCATTATGCCAAATACTGTTCTTTTTAGCAGCATCATATGACCCCTTTAATAATAACCTAATCTGTAGCAAAAACAGAATGTTCTATTCTGTCTAGCTTTGTAAAATTATACTACATGCCTGAACGAAACAAACAGCAGAAGCTCTGAATGAGACGCAGATTCACTCTCTGACAGCAGGAGGCGCTTCTGGAACACCAGATACAGTGGTTTTTTGGTTACCAAGCAGGCTGCGCTGAAACACTGCTATACAGAGACGAGATTAAAAGAAAATAGGCTACCATCTAAACATTTCTGAAGACAGTCAGTTCTCCTCAGAAACACATTCATATAAACCCCCAAATCAATATTTAGGATTTTCTTTCAATAGTTAATGCATCATGAACAGTGTTATGAACCATATCAATACTGTATTTTTCTCTTTGCGTCTGCATTCAGCGTATATTACTTTTTTAAATATTATTTTTGACATTGAAAGTGGTGAATGTCATATTAAGGCATGTTTTAATTTTTTGGGAGTTCTCATTATTGCAGTTGCCTGATGTTGATATAAATTTGTGATGACTACTATGTTTAAATTTGTTTGTACAGGCATTTACATTGTGCTTAGTGGTACTTCTTCTTGCCCATATGTGTTTATTTAACACAATACTTAATGTTCCCATTCTTATATTATCAGGTGATTGCATGCTCCATTGCTGAATTGATACTGTTTGGCAGCCAGTCAGATGCCATTGAGATGATCATTAGTTTTGTCTATCGATGAAAGTAGGTCCTCAGCAGGTTCTACTGGTTAATTACTAGTATTAAGGATTACAGTCAATAGTGAACAGTGCGTTTTAGAGATCACTTTACCATGCATGATCATTGAGGAAGCTCAAAACAAAGCTATTGATTGTGTCCCATAAAACCAGTCTCACTCTCTGTCCTTGTTTCATTCTCCATATTGTCAAAAAAGGGTCATGATCTAGTTTTATATGCTTTATCCATGCAGTTAAAATGTTTAGTCCTGCTCTCTCTTTCTTCTTTCTTTTATAACATGTCCCTTTTTCAACTTTAGCTGTGGATAGCCTGAAATAAACAAAACATTTTATAGGCTCTTGATGGCCAACCAAAACATGCCCAAATTTTTGCAGTCACACTGGTGCTTTGTCTATATCCGTTTCTCTGCATATGTGTGTGCGCATTTGAAGAATTATTATACAATATTAATGAACTTAATGTGCCAGTAAGCCTATATCTGGTTAATATCGTCAGAACAAGTAAAGATACTATTGCAACTTGGATTTTTTTGTGTGTGTATGTGAGTCTATTTAAGTGTGTTTCCACACAAAATACATACTCTTTCTTAGAGTGAACATTTTACTCTCTGTTAAAAATAAGAGCTCTCATTTCACTGCTTTCTCAGAGCAATGATGTAATTACCCATAATTCTGTGGGGTATCTCTCACTTCACGTACACTAACACACAGATGCACACCTGGGAATCTTACACATAAATGGGGGCCGATTTCTGTCATCAGTCCTGATTCTGTTTCCTGCTACATAACACCCTCTGTGGTGCGGCCAGCAGCTGCCGTTTATTTAAATTGTGACTAAGGCCACAGAAATGAGGGTTTGTAGTGGATGCAGAGAGAGAAAGGCTGTTTTACAAGCTGACCTGAGATTGATGCTGAGAATGGATTTTATTTTCGATGAGGGAACTTGATTGTCACAGAGTAGTGGGAACATTTGAATATTTTCTTAGTATGATCATGTGACAAAACACTCTTTGTGTGCATAAATGCATGAAATACTGTAAGTCTACTGTACAAGATAATTTCTTAGTCTTTCTAAGAGCTGGGGTTTTCAAAATGGGGTCTGGGGACCTCCATGGGGCCTGCAAGAGTGTTCTAGGAGGTCTGTGGAAAATCTGAAAGACTGTCACAGATAGAAAATTGCTATGGAACTAGCTGATTTCTAATTTCTTTGCATGTTTATCACACTTTAATGTTTCAGATCATCAAACAAATTTAAATATTAGTCAAAGATAACACAAGTAAACACAACATGCAGTTTTTAAATGAAGGTTTTTGTTATTAAGGGAAAACAAAATCCAAAACTACATGGCCCTGTGTGAAGAAGTGTTTGGCCCCCTGTTAAAACTGTGGTTTATCACACCTGAGTTCAATTTATCTAGCCACACCCAGGCCTGATTACTGCCACACCTGTTCGCAATCAAGAAATCTCTTAAATAGGACCTGCCTGACAAAGTCTGGGCGGGTCCCTAGTGTGGGGCTTTTAATGTCTCGGAAGGATCCCGCCTCTCAAAATGGGCTTGTCCAATGAGAAAGGCTGACGTCCCAAGTGGGAGTTTTGAGATACTAGGGGAGTTTTTATGACCCTTTGTGTGAGGGCATGGTACTTTGCAAATGGAACTTGAATCGAAATTACTAAAGGTTCTCAGGACACTAATATATTGCCTATGTACCAACATATAATATACACGCTCGTTTAGATCATCAGAAGGCGAATTCATAGATACTAAACATGGTGAACATGAGTGTTTCCATCATAAGCCTGCATAAAACAGTATAAAATCTCAAAGACAACATACACCATGACCTGAAGGATATGTGTGTTCATTCAAAGAAAGGTCTTCCTATGAATTAATTAGTAGAAAAGTCAATTTCTACTGTGCATTTGCCTCTTGCTATGGAACATGTAGTGATTTTCCCTGCTCACATTCCATTAGGTCGTAAATGTATCTGGTGTCAGGGTTGCCATGGTAACCAGGGGGGCCAGACATCCTGGCATCCAGTTTATTAGGTGAGGGCTGTGACGATTTGTTAATCTAATGAATAACTGATTTGTTAAATCAAATGAAAAATTGTGTGTTTGATTGGTCCAGACGCTACACACATAACAGAACATAAACCTGACAATAAGATCGTTAGTGATAGTGTAGTGACAGAAAACATGTGGCCAAGTATGGTGACCCATACTCGGAATTAGTGCTCTGCATTTAACCCATCAAACGTGCACACACACACCGTGAACACACACCCGGAGCAGTGGGCAGCCATTTATGCTGCGGCGCCCGGGGAGCAGTTGGGGGTTCAGTGTTCAAGGGCACCTCAGGGCACCTCAGTCGTGGTATTGAAGGTGGAAGAGAGCGCTGTACATTCACTCCCCCCACCTACAATCCCTGCCGGTACGAGACTCGAACCTTTGGGTTACGAGTCCGACTCTCTAACCATTAGGCCACGGCTTCCTCCTAAAAGTTAGCCTATATGTATAACAGTTAGCCTAGTTGTAATCTGATTTTCTAATCTGACTGGACAAGAGACTTTCTATTGATATTTCCACCTACGCTTGTTCTAGACGGGCTGTCAGTCAGTGCAGTTACAGTGTTGCGCCACAAGGTGGTGGAAAGGGACTGTCATTCAACTACACATTCAAAAACGCTGATTCATTCATTCAAAGAGACGTAATGAAACACGCTGTTGAAATCATTTTAACGTTGAGTGCCACTTTAGAAGGCTCAGCTGACCAGCTATGCGTCGATGTTAAGATTTCGCTTTCCTTGGACATGACAACCTATTTTCACAAATATATATGACTCGGCCTGGAGGACAGATGCAAGTAATCGCACCGCTCAGTCGATCTCTCTCTCATTCACTGTCTGTTTAGGCTTGTTAAGTGCAAATCTACGGAGCCTCTGTACAAATCAGCATGGTACACATTATGTTATCATTACAAACTTGTTTAATATTCAGTCCACATGCATGAAGTGTAAAACGAGAAGGGCATAACCTTACGAAAAAAGAAAACCCGCAAAAATCGCAGTTGCTGCGGTTCTTGCATTCCTCTGCAGTTTGCTCGTCAATAGCGTGGTATTGCGATATTGTGGTTATCACGACAGCCCTATATGGAACAATATTTATTGTGAAGCCCACTCTACAAGTGAATTTAAATTGAAAATGTTTCTTTTAAGTTGTATGTTAACTAAATGTTAACTAAACGTATTAAAATCCTTTTATCATTTAAAAAAAATATGAATCATTAATTATTTTCGTTAAAGTTGCAGTCGGTAAGTTTTGCCTCTTTGTCGCCATCTCTGTTTGAAAACCTGCAATTGCAGCTGTTTGTGGAATTATCTTCCTTGCGTGGGTTGTGCTCTAGCGCGGAAAAATCTAATGTTTTGAGGAGTATGTGTGTGTGGCAGTCAGTCACCGCACCGGTGTGGATATTTACTGTACTTCATAATCACAGATTCTACCCTACGTCTTGGAATATATGACTCAAAAAAGAATTTTCACCAGATATTGTCATCTGAACAAGTAAGTAACAAGTCTGGCACGTTTGTTCTGATCAACTGTGGAAAAAAGCATTATAATAAATCGCGCTACCAATGGTGATTTAATCTAAAGATCGGTTAGCTCATATCACATCAAACCGTGCAAATTATTATTATTGTTATACTTTATTCTCAAATGTTAACAACATCAGCATTGCGTGACTTTGAGTATAGTGTGTAGAGCCTGACCGATATATCGTTTAGCCGATATTATTGGCCGATATGAGCCTGTCGCCGACTGAACTTTTTTTTTTACAGAACATATAACACAGATTAAATGCTTCTGAATGGTGTAATTACTTAGTTTGTCCAGCAGAGCGCGCTCCATTGTTTGCTACTGGTGACCCAGGTCAGTGTAGTGTAGTCACCCACCCGCACCTATATTTGATCATCACATTACAATGATTCTAATTCTTAGTTTTGCATGATGATATGATGAATGGATGGCTCATTTTTAACAGCAGATTCAGTGACGTTAGAGACTAGAGCTGATCTGCGCATCAGTGGCGCCATGCAGGGGTGTGCGATATACAGTATATCGTCTGCGATAATATCGTAATTGTTGTTTTAAAGATGTGTGATTTGACATTATCGAGTATTTTGCTAAAACCATTCAAAACATTCATACAGAGTGCACGCTTACATTACATGAAGTCTAGTGTGTGCGCAGAGTGTGTTCTTTAACTGCATGATTCAGTCTAAAAAATGCATTTACAATGATCACAAAATTCAAGATATGAGGACAGAAAATGTATATATTTATTTAATTTCATGTAGTTCTATCAATACCATAGAAAGAGTGCCGTTTTTTTTCTCTCCAAAAATGTCCATGATTATAAATGTAATATAGATTTTTTTACAAGGTTCAAAACAAGAAGTTAACTAAGAGACTTACGTTTTAGACACCATATTGCCTGTTTTTGTGATATTTCGACAACAAAAATAATTCCAAACACAACCACAACACTATTTTGCGTCTCTGAGCGTGTTTAGTTCCTGAATGAATCAACCGTTTAAATGATTTGTTTCAATCGCAATAACTCACTGTAAGGCCCAGCTTGGAAGAGCTCTCCCTGATTGCAATGACTCTCCCAACCTCTAGTTGGCACTAACTAGTAACACTCCCCATCATTTTGCTTACACTGGTTCTATGCAATAACACTCCTAGCCACTAGGAAAATGTTTCTTTTAAGTTGTATGTTAACTAAATGTTAACTAAACGTATTAAAATCCTTTTATCATTTAAAAAAAATATGAATCATTAATTATTTTCGTTAAAGTTGCAGTCGGTAAGTTTTGCCTCTTTGTCGCCATCTCTGTTTGAAAACCTGCAATTGCAGCTGTTTGTGGAATTATCTTCCTTGCGTGGGTTGTGCTCTAGCGCGGAAAAATCTAATGTTTTGAGGAGTATGTGTGTGTGGCAGTCAGTCACCGCACCGGTGTGGATATTTACTGTACTTCATAATCACAGATTCTACCCTACGTCTTGGAATATATGACTCAAAAAAGAATTTTCACCAGATATTGTCATCTGAACAAGTAAGTAACAAGTCTGGCACGTTTGTTCTGATCAACTGTGGAAAAAAGCATTATAATAAATCGCGCTACCAATGGTGATTTAATCTAAAGATCGGTTAGCTCATATCACATCAAACCGTGCAAATTATTATTATTGTTATACTTTATTCTCAAATGTTAACAACATCAGCATTGCGTGACTTTGAGTATAGTGTGTAGAGCCTGACCGATATATCGTTTAGCCGATATTATCGGCCGATATGAGCCTGTCGCCGACTGAACTTTTTTTTTTACAGAACATATAACACAGATTAAATGCTTCTGAATGGTGTAATTACTTAGTTTGTCCAGCAGAGCGCGCTCCATTGTTTGCTACTGGTGACCCAGGTCAGTGTAGTGTAGTCACCCACCCGCACCTATATTTGATCATCACATTACAATGATTCTAATTCTTAGTTTTGCATGATGATATGATGAATGGATGGCTCATTTTTAACAGCAGATTCAGTGACGTTAGAGACTAGAGCTGATCTGCGCATCAGTGGCGCCATGCAGGGGTGTGCGATATACAGTATATCGTCTGCGATAATATCGTAATTGTTGTTTTAAAGATGTGTGATTTGACATTATCGAGTATTTTGCTAAAACCATTCAAAACATTCATACAGAGTGCACGCTTACATTACATGAAGTCTAGTGTGTGCGCAGAGTGTGTTCTTTAACTGCATGATTCAGTCTAAAAAATGCATTTACAATGATCACAAAATTCAAGATATGAGGACAGAAAATGTATATATTTATTTAATTTCATGTAGTTCTATCAATACCATAGAAAGAGTGCCGTTTTTTTTCTCTCCAAAAATGTCCATGATTATAAATGTAATATAGATTTTTTTACAAGGTTCAAAACAAGAAGTTAACTAAGAGACTTACGTTTTAGACACCATATTGCCTGTTTTTGTGATATTTCGACAACAAAAATAATTCCAAACACAACCACAACACTATTTTGCGTCTCTGAGCGTGTTTAGTTCCTGAATGAATCAACCGTTTAAATGATTTGTTTCAATCGCAATAACTCACTGTAAGGCCCAGCTTGGAAGAGCTCTCCCTGATTGCAATGACTCTCCCAACCTCTAGTTGGCACTAACTAGTAACACTCCCCATCATTTTGCTTACACTGGTTCTATGCAATAACACTCCTAGCCACTAGGTGGCCCTAGCTTCTGTTGATAGATAACATCATTACTCATTAGGACTTGAATGCCCCCAGCCGTGTGTCTTTACCCAATTAATGTTGGCCTATTTAAGCATGCCCCATTTGCTCTCCTGTGTTCAGTCTTGAGCCTACTACGCCTGTGTTTCCTCACCACCTAAGCTAGTTTATTGAGATTTTGGATTTTGTCTTTTGTGCATCTTTTATTTCTTGCATTTTTCTGTGGAAGCACGGCTTCCCTTTTGTTGTACGTTTGAACTTGGACTGCTCCAGTAAAACTTTTGTTCAATTATCTAAGTCTCTCTGTTATGCCTCTGCCCTTGGATTCCTACTGTCATCCACTATAGCACAGTGGTAGAGGAGACAGCTCGGTTGCCTAGCGGACCCGAGTTCGAATCCCCCCTCAGACACCCATCACACTCACTTATTACCAGTGACTTGCTGCCACCTGCTGACATTCATAGTTTCTTTTTATTATTAAATAATTTCAAATAACAGTATTCAATGTTTTATGTTTACTATATCAAAATATTATTTATGCATTTGTAATTGCAGGTTAAATGCATTCATGTTCTGCACCAAACAGTGCGTAAATACATCTAAATGCCACTTCAGATGCAGCTTCTGTTTCCTCTGCAAGACAAAGATGGTATTGATACAGAATTTTATTGACACTGATTTTATTTGCTTGGTAACAGCCCAAATGTCTTATTATTCTTATCCACTGATTAAATATAAGAATTTGACTTGAAAGATAATGCACACTTAGAAAAATGGCTCTATAAAGGGAAAAATGCCCATAACAGGTAAAAATCAATTTAAACTTATTGGAAAAGATTAATTTCTATCTGACCACCACACTGAATATGAAGAATATCAAAAACCTTAGAAGTCAGCTGTCTACGGTAGTCCTTAAGATACCAGCATAATAACACACTCAGCAAAATATAGTCTAATTATCTATTGTCAATATCGCACACCCCTAGCGCCATGAAGAGTTTTAAGGGGGGCATGCAAGACAGAAATTTGGGCCCCCTTCTTTCTGATGAATGTGTGTATGTGTGTGTGTGTGTTTAACGTATATAAAAGAAAATGTTTTATTTCAAGTAACGAAAATGTTTTTAAGGTTTTAATTTTAGTTTTAGTTAACTTTAATACATAAATATATAACCGTGCTTCTGTCTATAGTTGCAGTTTTAACTAGTCTACTATACAACCCTTATTATTTATTTCATTGTTTTTTTTAATCATCATTACAAAAATTATGTTTAACAGTTAAAATTATTTTTAATGATTTGTTTGTTGTATTTGTTTTCGTTTCTCAAACGATATTACAATCTAGGCAGTAGCAATAAAGAAATATAAAAACACAAGCGGCTAAACACCGCAACAAGCTTAACTGAATAGCGGAACAGAAGTTTTAACTCTTGCAGTCTTATTATACTTTAAAAAAGAACTGGTAGCCAGCAAAATTAAGAGTTTCTTGTCCTAAACTTTTCAGACATAAATGTAACGTACAATTACATTTGAACACGTCTTGTTTTCATGCTTGCCCATTTTTATAACATTTCATCAAAGGGCGTGAATCGTGCAACTGCGTGCTCTATTGATATGAGTGCCAGATCAGATTGCAGATAATTCTTTATAAGTTTTAGTTTACTGAATGACCTCTCTGCAGAGGCCACTGTGACATGCATGGTAAGGAACTCTCTTAATGGAACAACCAAATTCGGGAATAATGATTCAAGGTTTCTCTGAAGAATGAAGTTAAGTTTTTCAATTGCAGTTTTGCACGCACATAGAAGGCCGCTTGCACTAGACTTCTTGAATTAGGTCGTTCGACACATCCCACGACTTTGCTGCATAGCACCTTGCGGAAGTTGGGCGTCCTGGTGCCCTGGTTTATAGGGTGACCATATTTTAGTTTTCCAAAAAGAGGACAGTGTGGGGTGGGGTGGGGTGGGGTTTCACCTAAAAGTATTTTTTTTGTGTGTGTGTGTTTGATTTGGCCTAAATATCATGTTATTGGGGTTGCTTCAACCTGCTGACATAAAAAGCAACCGGCGGCAATTGCGGATTTGGCAACACTGGTCCGCAAACTACGTTTCATATAACTCCTCCCCGAACTTCCCGCTGCCCTGTATCTTGGTCTCTCATTGGCTGTATGTCATCGCCGATGTGTTTTTCAGTCAGAACTAATTTCACACAGTGTGATTGTGAATCGCCAACAGCTCCAGATGTTTAGCATGCCAAAAATTTCACGGGCGTCGGTGACGTGTCGGCGATTCCCTCAGATCGCGTCTTTGATAATTCACATTGCGTGATTGTCACTCGCGTGAACGAGCACCGATTTGCCTCCGATTTCGGGCATTTGTAAGTGATTTCGCAAAACCTGTCGGCGAGTAAAAAATCGGGCTAAAATCGTGCAGTGTGAACTCGGCATTACGGCCACCGGAGCTGATCAGTCAATGCTGGTGTTTGTACCAGCCGCGCTGCGGCCCAGAACTCATGCTTATCACATCGGTCACATTGTGTCGCGCCGCTCGTAGAATAGAACCCATTGTAATCCACGATGTTGTCACTGGATGCAGTAAACTGATGCCTTGTTCTATTTATGACGTGCTGACACAAAGTTCAAATGATTTTCAACGGTCGCTTTGTCGCATCCTGTTGCGGCGCAGACACTGTGTCAGCATAGTTTGTGAGTACAGTCAGTAACGTAGCAGATTAAAAAGTTAGTATCTTTCTGCAGTCCAATAGACGGCAGTGCGGTGGTAATTTAACGCTACGTTGTCACCTATTTGGAGAGACTCAATGCTCAGTAAATAAACAACAATGTCCTCGTCTTTTACTCTTACAATGAGCTTATCATATTCGTTTGCTAGTAGAGCCCTATGATTTCCGCGATGCAGAAAACATGGACGGAATCGCGGAATCCAGCCATAAAAACGGAATTTACTGTATAATGCGGAATTTCATGGAATTTGTCTTATTTTTGATGAATAAATAAAAAACAGGTCAGTACATTTATATATATATATATATATATATATATATATAGACTGTGTCTGTGAATATAAAACTGCAAAAAGACGATTTAAATATGAATGTTCTGCATGTACATTTGATTACCAGAAATTACACAACACAGAGTTTGTGAAAAAATATTATTATTATTATTATTATTTATTAATTTTAGATGTTTACATTTGGAAAAGCTGTGCTTCCTGCATAAACCTGCCTCTGTTGGTTTGGCAGTAGCTTGCTTGCCCTACACCGTTACCTTGTTAATTTCTTAATTCAAGTTATATATATTTTGTCCTATTTGTGTTAAGTTATTAATAATAAGTGAAGTGAAGTTTACTGTTAATGTGCAGTTAGTTAGTGCACTGATGTCAGACTCATTTTGAATAATAGTTTATTGTTAAATTGTTAAATACCCTGCCTCCATTACATAGGCCTATGTTTGGTGTGTGTGTGTATATATATATATATATTTTTTTTTTTCTTTTTATGTAGGCTATGTACTGTATTCTATATACAGTACCAGTCAAAAGTTTGGACACACAAATGGGAAATGTGTCCAAACTTTTGACTATACTGTACTATAATATAGACTACACATAAAGAATATATTATATATAATATTCACATGTGTTTCATAAACACGAAATCCTTTCTGGATTACAATCCACCATCAAAATGATACATTTAATTATTCTAGCTGCTGTGAGAAAAGGCTATAAACGATCCGCCACCTGCAGGATTCGATAGCCTAGTAGCCGGGACAACTTCTTTATGTTTACAGAAGTGATGTAATGACACGGCAGCATGCTCGAATTTCCCGTGAAAACCTACCCGTGCCACTCAAATTAAAAAACATTATTCTAAGCTAACCGTTGTGAATTGGTCTGAAGAAAGGCGATAGTTTTGCACGCTGGCTGGTTATGTACTTTCTCAAATATTGATTTCGGATAATTTTTAACCAAAAAAAGTAACGGACTGCAGCTATAAATAAAGATTAAATAAAATATAGTATAATTATTAGATGGGGAAAAACGTGAAAATATTAAAACAAGCCCAAAATTGACAAATGTTGCCTTGGGACCTAACTGTAATAAATGGAAGTAGTAAAATTAGTAAAAATAAATCTTGCATTTCTACTACAGTTTTTTTTATTTATTTATATTTAGTTTAAATAATAATGACCTAATGGTTAGAGAATCGGACTTGTAACCCAAAAGTCGTGGGTTCGAGTCTCTGGACCGGTGTACCGATGAAACATGCTACCTATCAGATTGTGCTACCAAAAATATATTTACATTGTTTTAAGGGTAAGTTTAGGTTAAGGGTAGGTGTGGACAGGTAGGTTTATAGTAGGGGTAGGTATGGACATTTAAAAAAAGCCTCAAACCACATGAATAAGTTGCTGGTAGCACAATCTGATTGGTAGCATTTTTCGCTATCGATTTGTGCTACCCATATTTTTAATGGGAGGTAGTACAATCTGAGCAGGTAGCACAAATCGTCAGAACACCGGCAGGGATTGTAGGTGGGGGGAGTGAATGTACAGCGCTCTCTTCCACCTTCAATACCACGACTGAGGTGAGACCCTTGAGCAAGGCACCAAACCACCAACTGCTCATCAGGTGCCACAGTACATGGCTGTCCACTGCTCTGTGTGTGTGTGTGTGTGTGTGTGTGTGTGTGTGTGTGTGTGTGTGTGTGTGTGGTTACCATGGAACCAGAGGCCTGTTCTGCTTTTCTGAGGTGTTAGGTGCATTTCGGGGGAAGGGTCCATAGACCCTCGTAATTGGCCATTTGGTTAGGTGATGGGGAGTTCGATATTATTTGTTAAATATAACAAAAAGTTGTGTGTCTGATTGGTCCAAATGCTACATCAGTGTGTTTGTGTGTTCACTACTGTGTGTGTGCACTTGGATGGGTTATATGCAGAGCACAAATTCTGAGTATGGGACACCATACTTTTCCACACGTCACATCCTTTCCTTTAAACTAAAATGAAAACCGACAATATAAAAATAAAAGCTAATTCAAAATATTAATAAATACTATAAAATAATACTAAAATAACTGCACTCTATTAGTGTTGAGAAGATACAAAAAATGCTGTCTATATTTTTATACAAGATATTTTTATGTAATTTGCTTTGGCTTTGATACAGTAACAGTATAAAAGCAAATTATTTAATTTTGTGAACGACATGTCTTTATAATATCACATTATTTTCTTGCACAGCATAAATGAGTATTTATACAAGTATGTAGTTATTTTTATGTTTTAGGAAAGTTATCATTTTGGCCATCCTTGGCATCAAGCATTTAAAAAACCACTAGTCTGAAGTAAACGGTAGGAAAGCAGGACTAACTTTTGAGTAATTTCTAAGGTCAAAGGTCATATTAAATCTAAAATCTCAGAACAAGTGTAGTTGACAGCTTATTGTAAACATCTGCCAATAGAGGTTTATATATCAGCCAAAAATCACTAATGTCTTTATTCTTTTACAGTGTGTAAGATTTTAAAGTCACATCGAAGTCATATGCGGCTGCCTTTGAGATCATATTTAGAGCATGTAGCCGGTCATCAGAATTTGTGGAAATCCTTTGTAGTCTAGTAGCTCACTTCAATGCAGTAGAACTAAATTATGATCAGTTTGATCAACTGAACTGAGCATTCATAACATTTAAAGAACCACCTTGACATCTGCATGATTCCCACGCCCAGTTTTCTCCCATAGGACCAAGAAGCCAAATACGTAAAACAGTTAGAAGTCGGTTTGTCATGTAGCTAATAAAAACCAGCTTTAGCCGAGTTAACAAATGGGCTGGCTGACTGAAGTGGTCATGGACTGTCAGTGACTCTGGCCGGAGCTGAGCTGTGATTAATGTTGGTGTATCGTGGTTTGCTAACCCTCCCCTCACTTCTTGTGCTACTATTTAACTTCTCAGGGTGAAGACTGCTGGTCTGGCATTGGTGTTTTTTCAGTTTGTGTCCTGACAAACATAATCATATAGACAACTGGGGGCTGATTCTAGATCCAGAGGGGACACTTGACAGATATGAGCCCAGTACTGATGAGGATCAACAGTGACCCTGTTAGCACTCTATCCTCTGTTGTCTTTAATGTCAACTGGAGACCGTAAGCCTAGTGTTGAAAAGTTTATAGTACTGGTGAAATGCAGCCTTTCAAAATCAACCTTTAGAAGGCCTGAATTTATTAAGCTAGTTTTGGAGTAAAAGCTAGTTCTTAACATTGTGAAATTATGTTACATCTGGAATGTTTCATTTCATTTCTCATATAGAAGATATGTATATATGTGCACCAAAAAATTATTAATATCCAAGTACTGACTTTTTTGACTCTCCTCTTTTATTTTGCAGTAATATAAGATAACATGTTTCTTAAATTGAATAATAACAATAATAATAATACAATTATATTTTATTAATAAAATCAACTTTTATAATAATAATAATAATAATAATAATAATAATAATGTCATTGTATTAAAGACAGATTCTTAAAATATTTTATAATGAATTATTTTATAATAATATTATATTAATAAAATATACTTATATAATATTATACAAGTAATTATTCACTTTGTATACAGTTGATAGTATATCTTTTTATATCCACTGTAAACATTTTCAATGTAATTAAATTCAAATTGATTTATTTAGCACTTATCACAATAATTACTGTTTTACAGAACATCGCACATAAAAATTAGTACTAGACCTTTCAAGAGCATACAAAATACACAGTCTTTAGAAAGCATAATGAAAGATTAATACTATTGAAATTGATACATTTGTTAAATTGTTGCATTACACTTTTAATTAATCTCTGAAATGAACATGTTAACTCTGACTCTCCTAATACCAGCCAGTAAATGAGCTCATGAACCTGTAACGCATGTGTCAGTGAATGTGTGTGTAGGGCATCAGGAATCTCCACTCACTGTTTCATGGTCTGTTCTGCTGATTTCCCCTTGGCTTCTGTACTATGAAGATACTGCCAGGAGCTCATCAGCTTCCATGGGACTCAGAAGCCATAGCAACTACCTACAGCAGGGGCGTAGCCATCATTTCAAAAGTGGGGGGGACGGAATGTCTAGTGTTATACCTGTTTTTTCCCTTGTCTAATTGACAGGTTTTATTTTTAATCGTACCTTTTTGCTTTATATGCTTTATGCTTATATTATTATATATGATTATAAAACAGAAGAATTTTAAATCATTCTGCATTTATATACATCGCTCCATTAAAACCTCAACATGTCGTGAACACAACTCTCCAATAAAAAAGTGCGGGGGACGAATTTACTTTTTATAAAAAGTGGGGGGGACATGTCCCCGCGTAATCTACGCCCCTGACCTACAGTGTGTGTGTGAGTGTGTTTACATCATTGGAAGATGATCATATGCATGATGGAATATGTACAGGTGACCATGCGGAACTGCACTGCTTTTCCTGAAAGCAGGGAGGTCTGGAGTAAAGAAGTGAGAGGAATGTTCATCCAGGGGTCTAAGTTTTAGAAGTGAACCTATGCAGTAAGATCAAGTTCCTGCTCTAATTCATTCCACAATTAAAAACTTAATTACAGGAAAAGATCAAGAAACTGTGCTTCACACTACAGTGATTCTAGAGATAATTGTAGACCACCTCAGGTGGGAAGCTAATCAAATGAGACTAACGTGGCACCATATGTTGTATTTTAGATTTTAGATGTTGGCCTCTCCATCGGGCGTTTTAACTACAGTAGCACAACTGGTCTAAACTGTTTTACTGTTTTTCCAGCAGGGAAGCAGTACAGGGCTCTAGAAGTGACAAAGAACAAGGTCTAGAGGAAGAATCTCCAATAACAACATGTACAAGACATTGAAAAAGGCATATTTTCATTAACTTATGGTGCCCTCTAAAAGTTTGCAGATGCTTGGCAAAGTGGCTTTTTGGACAATATCTGCATAAATCCTTATTTTGGCATGAATTTGCATTGATGAGACAACAAAAATTATGAACATTTTATAATATAATGAATTCAGAACATAGAAAAATAGCTGCAGTATTAGTAGCCCAAATCTCTAAACCGTTTTAAATGGTCTGTTGTAACTTTGACAATCTTGTAAACATTGCCATTATTATGTAATCCGATTGAAAGCAATTTTTCTTTTTTGCACGTTGGAATTGCACTTTATATTTAATGCATTTACGTCAAGAAAAATGAAGATTAATGCTGACATTGTCCATAAACGCACTATGAAACCTAGTGTGTTTTCAAATGTTTGGAGGGTAGTTAAGTTTCTTGAAACTTGCAACAGTGGAAGGATCATATTTTGACAGTAAAAAAATGGAGGGATTCCAGTGTGTGTGTGTGTGTGTGTGTGTGTGTGTAAGTCAAATGTAGAAAAGGTGTGTGTTTGACTGAGAATGTGGGAATGAGTAATTTATGGGAAAAAGAATCTCATTTCAATCACATGCTTCTGCTTCCCTCATTTTTCTGTATTTCTGACATAATGCTACACCTGCACACTCTGCTCTCTTCCTCGCTCTCCAACATCAACATCTCTCTATTTTTCCAGCTTTAGTGGGTTTAATAGATGATTCAAGCGGAGCAGCGCTGGGGAACTTGACGTAGCAGCACCAAATCTGATTCTCGCTCATCTTATTTCAGTCCAAACAGTCCGTCTTTCCACTATTTATATCCCCTCTCTGGCAACTGGGCTTCAGGTAACGAGCGTGGTGTGCTTTACTCTAACTGTTTGTGTTGAAGAATGAGCAAGAGAAAGAGAGATGAATTTAAGCAGGCATGATGTAGCCAAAGTCAAATGTAGAAAAGGTGTGTGTTTGACTGAGAATGTGGGAATGAGTAATTTATGGGAAAAAGAATCTAATTTCAATCACATGCTTCTGCTTCCCTCATTTTTCTGTATTTCTGACATAATGCTACACCTGCACACTCTGCTCTCTTCCTCGCTCTCCAACATCAACATCTCTCTATTTTTCCAGCTTTAGTGGGTTTAATAGATGATTCAAGCGGAGCAGCGCTGGGGAACTTGACGTAGCAGCACCAAATCTGATTCTCGCTCATCTTATTTCAGTCCAAACAGTCCGTCTTTCCACTATTTATATCCCCTCTCTGGCAACTGGGCTTCAGGTAACGAGCGTGGTGTGCTTTACTCTAACTGTTTGTGTTGAAGAATGAGCAAGAGAAAGAGAGATGAATTTAAGCAGGCATGATGTAGCCACATTCTCACCATCCCATGATCCCCTACTGTGCAAGCTACAGCCAAAACAGTGATGTAAGCAATTTGAGCAGCTTCGCAAGTTAGAGGGGAAACATTCATGCCCCTATAACCCTACATTCAAAATGCTTTCTGGCAAAACTAGTTGGTAAATCTAGTGTTTATCCTCATACCTTGCTGGAAAATTTTGTATTTATACTCGCTGTATTATGCCAATCAGGATGAATATGACTAGCAGGTCTCTCCTTATCAAAGCCGTTTAAAAACCCAAAGAAACTGTGCCAGCTTGTTGTACACGAACCTTCTGCTATCTGGTAATTGTTATATTTGGCCACAGAGGGGCGACAAACTCTACATTTGTGTTAATGTGCACAAAGCAGCAAGAGAATGGGGGTAAAACACAGAAACAACTCTACTGAGAACAGCATCTTAGACCAGCATGACTTTAGGTTTTCTGTTAGGTTTATGCTGGTTTGGTACTGGTCTACCTGTTGGACTATGCTGTTAAAAAAACAGTAAAATCAAATTGTCAAAGTTTGTCAAACAGCATATTCTTTCTTGTTTAACTAAAACATAATGCAGACATCAGTGGATGCAAAACACATGCTGGTCAGAAAAGCAGAAAAACAAACCAGATAACACGATTTAATATAAAAGTCACAGCTGAATTGAAGTCTGGGTCTGCTGTAGGAAATGTGGTAGTTGTTAGAAGGTCTATCAACTTCAGAGCGTCATTTCCTCTGTAAGCACTTGCTCAGTGGCCTCTTGATCAAGATGAACCTGTACGTCATCACAGTGCTATTTGGTTATGGAGTGAGATGAATTATAGTTTTTATTATTTTGCATGTGTAAAGATGCATGTGCATGTTGAAAGATCACAGAACTGCTGAGGTCAAAAGCTCAATTGAGCACAGGAGTATTATAATACGAGAGTCACGTCAGTAAGGTACAGCAGAGGCTTAGAGGTCAGAAATAAGACATTGTTTTACACCATCTGTCTCTCAACAGACACTTCACAGATTGTTTGCGTCTTTCTTTCTATTTGCTCTTTTCTTTTCCAGATTGGTCTTGCACACACATTTATACAGTGGAGTCCAAAGTCTAAGACCGCATTGAACATCTGGGAATAAAAATCAAATTTAAACCTGAAAATAAACACAATTTTGAAACGTTTTACATTTTGAGTTTGAAATGATTTTGACTGAGTTTTGGTTTTGAAAAAATGTAAACAAAGTGACCATGACCATGTGAATTTCTCAAATCATGCTGCATTACATGATCATCAGGTTTTACACAAATGGCACGTAGCTTGGTGCTATTGTGAAAGCAATCAAATTTAAATATTAAAATACACTTTAATTTCCACTTGCCGTCAAATGTTTGGAATTATCCCCCCCCAAAGAAGTCTCTTATATATATATATATATATATATATATATATATATATATACTATATATATATATATATATATATATATATATATATATATAGCAAGATTTGGGGTTTTCCTGTTGGGTTTCGCTTCTTTTAACCCCATGGCCTTCGACAGGCCCTGAGCACCTATCACTGCCTTTTATGAGATCTAATTGATTACATGTGACCACACCATTTATTTTAATGTCTGACTTCTGACCATTGAGTCACTTTTTCAAAGCAAACGGTATTTGTTAAACGACTTGTGGATGGAGCAAATACGATGTTGGTGGTGGTTTCTGTGGTTAAATTATTTAATTGACAGTATGATGTAGTGCAGTACAGCTTACCTCAGAATTTCATGAAAGGATTTTCCTTTGGAAAGACCGGATCGGATACATGCCATTGGGCTCCATTGGGTTATATTGTATTTGCATATAAGGTCTCAGTTACAGTATTCCGGAAAACCATTTTTAAATTGATATTAGTCTTCGTATTTAATATTTGGTTGAGAATGACTATACACAATAACTCCGAATGTATGTATTAACAGATTTAAGCTCTTATGATGGACGGATGG
>NW_015505530.1:24425-25831 GCF_001515645.1 Sinocyclocheilus grahami
TATATATATATATATATATATATATATATGTGTGTGTATATATAATAAAATCTAAAAATAAATGTTTAAAATTAGAAAAATACTTTTAATAAAATTAAAAGCACTTTCAGTAGTGATTCCAGACTTTGGAGCACTACTGTATATTTGACTTTTTCACCTTTGCTCATTCATTATATGTTTTAATACTGCAAACTCAGTGTTTTCTCTTCTGTTGTCAGTCCTCACATCTTTTATCTTGCCCTCTTGTCTTTTCCCTCTCTCCCGCTCTCCATCTCTCTTCTCATAATAAACACTAAATGTTTCATCTTCGAGCCTCCACCCCCTGCCCCATCTGCAGCTGTGTGTGTCTGAGAGGAGCATGGGAGGTGGTAATGTTGGTGAATGAGTGCAGGGTTGTTGCGCTCTCCTGGTCTGGCACAGCAACCTGGATTATATTTGAGATGGGAAACACTGAAGTATATGTTTCGAGGATGTGTACGAACCAAACATTCAGTCATACAAGGAGACGTGGAGGCCTGTCAACCAGTGAACCCAAACCACTGTACAACCATGACAGAAATGACATTCATACCTCACGTTTAACAATATGGCACTTTCATCCCCCATAGAAGACAGACAAACACAAACATTGCAGATAAATAATAGATGAGATACTGTACTGTACAAGGTCTATTTGTATAGGGAACTAGTTTTCTATACTATTTGAATAGGGAAGTAGAATGCTAGTTCTCGCATTCAGATATGCCTGCATTCAGTCAATAACTGCCCATCCAATGTTTTTTTTCTTTTTCAATAATCTGTTATACTTGGATATGTCATAATACAGAAGAAAAGATGTCACTATTTCTGTTACATTGCAACTTTATTTCGTTATTTCATAATTTTTTTTTAATGATTCTTTTACACAGCATTTATTAATCTGGGTTCACACTAATACACAAAACACAAATATTTTATTTAATATTATATAAAATATATATTATATTTTTTTAGTGTACATTTTGGGACTTTTTATCTATAAAACAAAAAAGGTTCTATCTATAAAGTATATGGAATGCAAAAACTTTGAAACACAATATCTCAAAACCACTCAGAATGCAGATAGAACCTTATAATTCCAAGGTGGCAAAATGCTGTAAATGTTGTTCATTACTGGTTCAGTTGTTACCTAATGCATTAACTAATGTCTAACATGTCTTTCTGGAATACTTCATTCTGACTGGTCAATTGGGCATTCAGCAGTCAGATATTTCATAATACTCACTGTTGCCCATGGTAATGCTAAATACCAGACCACTCAGCCAGTAAACCATTACTTTCATATGAATTGTGTCACACTTCAGACTAGCTCTCTGTAGTTCCAATCAAACATGCAATGTTCGTCATGTTGCTTGGCCAATTGTTTT
>NW_015505530.1:27035-48521 GCF_001515645.1 Sinocyclocheilus grahami
GAATGTATGTATTAACAGATTTAAGCTCTTATGATGGACGGATGGTCTTGTCAGTGCCCGACCCATGTGTAGAGTTAGTTTGTGCCATGTCTTCATGAGATTTTTGGGTAGATGCCCAGGCTCAGAGGATTTCTGAGGTGAAATATGCAGACACGGTTATTTCCCCTCCTCTAAAATGCTGTGAGTAGATTCACCTTGCTGTGCATTTGTTTTCTTTGGAGCCGGACCTGTGCGTTTAACCCTGACAAATGCTCATTCACGTTCCATGTCATTCTGTTTGCCAGACTTTTAGAGGAATTAAGTGCATGGTTTAATGGTGCAAAGTCTAAAACAACCATTTTGGGACTGTTTATTCAGAGCTGTTGCACAGGTGTTACGCTGATGCGTTGGTAAACCAAAGACATATAGAAACAGTATAAAACCACAGAGCTTGTTCAGCACCTGGTAGCTTTCTAACGGAAAGGGCAGTTGGAAGTAAATTATTGGGCAGCAGATAATTTGTTCCAGAATGTAAGTTTGTGCAGGATGGAGGTGGATTGGGTAAATGCTGTAAGCCAGTTCTTCTCAATTTTTGTCATACTCTTAATCAGTATAATTATCAAATGTTAAAGGAATAATAAAAAAAACACACATTTACATACTACTTATTTATTATTAGCAGATGCTTTCATCTAAAGCAAAAAACAAGCAGTTTAATGAAGTATCAGTATTTTAAATTAATTTATTAAATGTTTTTATTAAAAATGTTTTTTTAATCAAAAAAGGAGTTTCAAAGTGTCAATGAAACTTCATATCTTCCAAAGTTTTTACTGTTTTGCTCAATGTTTTCATTATGCTGTAATGATAATTAAAAAAATATATACCTCATGAAGATCTGCAAAAATGTTAACGTTGTTGCAGATTATTTAGGTGGGATTAGATGTGCTTTTTTTTCTCTCTCTAAAAATGAATTCATATGAATTTGCTACCTCAGAAAAGTTATGTTTTTTCATGAGAATGGGTTGGAATAAACATTCAGGTTTCATTGTTCTTCAGTTCGAGAACCTGAATGAAACTATGTGAGCTAACATAATGTGTTATAGTTTTAATTACAAAACATGTTTTTAAAGTATTCAAAAATAAATGTATAAAAACTGTTCATTTGTTCACTTCCACTTATTCAACCTTGCCTTATTGATGATGCACTAAGTTGTTCAACACTTTGAGAACCACTACCTCATTACACCTCAGATTCTCAGATGGGGCTGAGATGGAAGGACATTAGTCTTTAGCCATCATGCTTTGCTCTGTCCTTATTGCATAATTCTTTGCTTTTCTTCGCTTTCCTCTTCTCTGCTGGACAGAATCATGGGATTTGAAAGAACTGAGCTGTGGCATCAAAGTTTTGCTTGTCTGGGCTTTATTTAAAAGATGAAGCGGAAAAGATTTCATGAGGACCCTACAGTGAGAGAAGTAAAATGAGACTTTACATCACTGCCCCCTAGAGGGGACAGTGTCAAAGACACAAAATTAAGTATTCTGAAAGCATGTGAATTCTGTGGGGTCTCTTAAGTACAACTCATACATTGCACAATCATTCCTGCAGTGGGTGGATGATGGTGAACCGTACCTTTAATCTAAACTGGATAAAAATGTACCATGAACCGCTCTGGCGTCTGCTGTTTCCTCATAACTAGCTTTCACATAATTACTGCTGCAGTTTAAAGAAATGTTATGATTAGTCATGGATTCATGCTTGCTTCTTCTCAATGAAAAGTAATCCCACCTGGCAACCTGTGAAATGTACACTGAAAAGCAGTGGATCGATCTTTATCTGCTCTCCCTTGTGATTGCCACCCTGAAATTATCAGAGCAGATCTTAGTTTCCATAGTTTGTGTCAGCCTGGTGTGATGGAAAGTTAATTAAACTGAAAAGCTCACTGTTGTGAGTAAAAAATGTGTTTATACACTCTCTTTTAATTTCTGCTTCTGCATCACCTAGAAGTTTTTGTGAATGTGAGGCAGATTTGGGGAAGTTGTGGCCTAATGGTTAGAGAGTTGGACTCATAATGATGGAAAGTTAATTAAACTGAAAAGCTCACTGTTGTGAGTAAAACATGTGTTTATACACTCTCTTTTAATTTCTGCTTCTGCATCACCTAGAAGTTTTTGTGAATGTGAGGCAGATTTGGGGAAGTTGTGGCCTAATGGTTAGAGAGTTGGACTCATAACCCAAAGGTTGCAGGTTCGAGTCTCGTACCGGCAGGGATTGTAGGTTGGGGGAGTGAATGTACATCCTTAGGAGATGATTAATAGGGACAATTAGTTCCAGTAGTTTATGAGTAGCAGTGAATTAGTATTTTTGGACAGTTGTTGTATGTTAACCTGTTCTTCCACCTTCAATACCACGACTGAGGTGCCCTTGAGCAAGGCACCAACCCCCAACTGCTCCCCGGGTGCCGCAGCAAAAAAAATGGCTGCCCACTGCTCCGGGTGTGTATTCACGGTGTGTGGGATGGGATAAATGCAGAGCACTAATTCCGAGTATGGGTCACCATACTTGGCCACATGTCACGTCACTTCACTTCACATTTTTCAGTAGCCTGACTGTTCACTTTTGTCAACAAGCATATCCGAAATGCTACATCAACTATATACAATATATGTGTGTGTGTGTGTGTGTGTATATATTTTTTTATTTTTCTCAGTCTGATAAAAAATAAATATAAACAATTAAGTGATTTATAATCATTATTTACTTATTGTACTGTCTTTTTTATACATTAGTCAGAGTGCTTCATGAGATTGGAGTTTATTTCATAAAAGACATCTGGCACCATTGTCTTTTTCATATGCGTTTTTGCTTCAAATCAAAGTTTGTTCTTTTTATGCTTCATCTCAGAGTTGGCTGGTTTGGTTCATGGCTTAACTCTTTGTTGAAGATAAAAATAAACATCCTTAGGAGACAATTAATAGGGACAATTAGTTCCAGTAGTTTATGAGTAGCAGTGAATTAGTATTTTTGGACAGTTGTTGTATGTTAACCTGTTCAAAAATATTATTTGTTGAATTACACATAGTCCCTGAGGCATTTAGCATCATCATTTTATAGTTTTGGGCCTAAATGCTACTTTTCAAAATATTTTCAACCCTTAAATTGGAATGTTCTTCTTGTTTAATTTACAATTCATCTGTTCTATTTAATTCTGTCATTCTAATTTATATCCTCATTGTTTTTGTGTCAGATAAATGTTGCTTTCAACATTTAATCTGATATTTATATAGTTGATTTAAAATATATCACTCTTTTAAATAGCTTTATAGGTGTAATTACAGAAGTCACTCTTTATTCTTTTATTAATCTTAATTTCCACCTACTTCCTATTTTTGACCACTTTTTTTAACTACTACTTTTTTAATTTACTAGTATGAAGTTAGTTAGTGAGTGCTCTGCTAACTGATAGAGATGCCCAAATACAAAATAGTGAGGAAGCTCTTTGTTTGATAAAGCCGGATATTACACAGCTCTGTGTAGCCCTTAATCAAATCTTAATTAAAGTCCGTCTTGCTTGTGAAAGAGTGCTGTAAACAGTCGAACCACAGACCATCAATCCACTGGTTGACGCACACACCTGCTTACAGAGTCTCTCGTAAACCTCAGACCGCAGGCATAGTTTACAGCTCCAGTCCTCTTCAGCTTTATCCTCTTTTCCGGTGTCCCTAAACATGCATCTCTGTTATCTAATCCCCACTGCATGCATGCAGCAAAGGTTCAAATAGCACCCGTGTCCGTCTGGTGCTTGGTGTGTGCCAGGTTTAGGGAAATAGTGGAGAAGAACACACAGGATCTGGCTTTGATCTGATGCAGATGGTCCTTCTGGCCCACTGCAGAGGAGTTTTACTGCTCAGACATCTCACACACACTCAGTGTTTCCTTCCTGCATTTTCGGAGCTATTGCTTTTCATTAAGTGATGAGCAAAGATGTGACATCATCATTGCCGTCGCCAAGGTGACCGAGGCATCCACAAGGGCAACCAGCTCAAAAAATGGAAACATTTAAAATGATAAATCACACTCGTTTAAGGAACAACGGGATGGATTTGGACTGTTTGCTTTTGGTGGGGGCCAAATTTCTGGAAAGTCCTTTTGAATCACTTTCTGTGAACTTGGTAATAACACTCAACAAAATGGCATTTGAACAAACCCGGCTAAAAGCATATCATGTGTTTTCCTTTCCCCCCACCTAAATAGCTTCAGAACCTGTAAAGATGTTTGTTCTGAAAACACAGAGGTGGAATGCACCGTTAAAACAACAGCATTCGCGAGCCTCTGAGTCACTTTTCGTATTTGGTTTTCAGTGTAACATGACAGGGTTGTTATCGAGTTTGTAAATCCCTTTGAAATATTGGGAGTCATAGGGTCCGGCAGGGGGGCTAAACACCATACAGTACACACAGACAGCGGGAGTCACTGCCAAATTAGCATTGCTTCCTCACATAGATATATGGCACTCCATTTCAAATCTATCCCAAAATAGACTTAAGAAAGAGAGATTGTTGCACATTAAGGCATGCACGACCACAAGAGTCAGAAGCAAAATTGAGCAAATTATGAAAATACACCACATTCCATTCTTTCACAAACCCATCGTTCTGTTTGAACGGGTTCACACAATTACGGACGTATTAGAGATATTTCGGAGCCGAGAGTCGTGTAATGGTTTTTCCTGCGGCTGTGATTAAAGGTAAAGAGGCCAGGCAGAGGTTGGCCATTTTGAGATGGTAATATGGGGTTGAAAGTTGACCTTTGACAGCGATGGCGTAGTTTACGTTTGGTTCAGCTGCTCTCTGATTGAGACCCAGTTCAGAGAGAGTGCACCAGCTTTTTGCTGTCGCGGTTCGTTTGATGAACGATAAGAGTGAGAGAACAAAAAGAGGAGTGAATATTATATGTTGAAAAAAGCAGAAGCAAAAGGCCACGTGAAGGAGAAAATGAAAGATTTTACCTTACAACCTATATATTTTGTTAATTCAGTAGCACTGGCATGATGTGGTGTGTAAAGCGATGGAAGTGTGTTTCTGCCTCAAAATGAACAAATATAAAGGTAATTGTGACTTAAATGAAGTGAAGGGACTAGTGGCCAAGTATGGTGTCCCATACTCGGAATATGTGCTCTGCTTTTAACCCATCCAAGTGCACACACACTGTGAACACACACCCGGAGCAGTGGGCAGCCATGTGCTGTGGCGCCCGGGGAGCAGTTGGGGGTTCAGTGCCTTGCTCAAGGGTCTCACCTCAGTCAAGGTATTGAGGGTGGAAGAGAGCGCTGGTTATTCACTCCCCCCACCTACAATTCCTGCCGGACCTGAGACTTGAATCTTCAACCTTCGGGTTACAAGTCCAACTCTCTAACCATTAGGCCACGATAGCCCTTGTATCTCACACTGTGACTATTTATTATTTTAAACTTTGTTACAATACTTTCTTTAATTGGATTGTGTTGTGTGTTGCATCTCACAATGTGAATAAATCTTAGTTTCACCTAGTATTTTAAAAATGTGCAAATGAAATGCTACATCAACTATATACAATATATGTGTGTGTGTGTGTGTGTATATTTATTTATTTTTCTCAGTCTGATAAAAAATAAATATAAACAATTAAGTGATTTATAATCATTAATATTTTATAATCATTATTTACTTATTGTACTGTCTTTTTTATACATTAGTCAGAGTGCTTCATGAGATTGGAGTTTATTTCATAAAAGACATCTGGCACCATTGTCTTTTTCATATGCGTTTTTGCTTCAAATCAAAGTTTGTTCTTTTTATGCTTCATCTCAGAGTTGGCTGGTTTGGTTCATGGCTTAACTCTTTGTTGAAGATAAAAATAAACATCCTTAGGAGACAATTAATAGGGACAATTAGTTCCAGTAGTTTATGAGTAGCAGTGAATTAGTATTTTTGGACAGTTGTTGTATGTTAACCTGTTCAAAACAATTATTTGTTGAATTACACATAGTCCCTGAGGCATTTAGCATCATCATTTTATAGTTTTGGGCCTAAATGCTACTTTTCAAAATCTTTTCAACCCTCAAATTGGAATGTTCTTCTTGTTTAATTGTGCAATTTTCCGTTTTATTTTTATATTCATTTCTGATAATTGTTACATTTTCTTGTTGTGACTTTTTAAAATTTGTATAATTACTTGTCTAATTTTTACATTTATTTCTAATAACTGTGACTTTATTTCTCCAAATAAGACTTTAGTTCTTATTTTAAAATTTACGTTTTATTTGTTAATCTGAGGTAGAAACACTGCAAGAGATTTCTATTATTATTATTGTTATTATTATTATTATTATTATTATTATTTTATCCCTCAGCAAGACATATTTTTGAATAATGTATTGTACACTAATATTCAAAAGTTTTGGGTCAGTAAGATTTTTATTTATTGTAATTATTATTATTATTATTTAAACATTTTATTTAGAAAGGATGCATTTAATTAATCAAAAGTGACAGTAAAACTTTTATAATATAACAACAGATTTCTATTTCAAACAAATGCTGTTCTATTGAACTCTCTGTTCACCAGAGAATCAATAAAAAATGTTACAGTTTCCACAAGACTATTAAGCAACACAACCATTTTCACCATTGATAAGACACATTTCTTATGCATGAAATCAGTATATTAGAATGATTTCTAAAAGATGATATGATACTGAAAACTAGAGTAATGGCTGCTGAAACTCCAGCTTTGCATCCAGGGAATAAATTGCATTTTACAATGTATTAAAAATAAAGTTATTTTAAAGGAGTCATATGATGTTGCTAAAAAGAACATTATTTTGTGTATTTGGTGTAATGAAATGTGTTTATGCGGTTTAAGTTTCAAAAAACACATTATTTTCCACATACTGTACATTATTGTTTCTTTTCTGAAACGCGTTGATTTTTACAAAGCTCATCGTTCTGAAAAGCGAGGTGTGCTCTAATTGGCCAGCTATCCAGTGCGTTGTGATTGGCCGAATACCTCAAGCGTGTGTCGGAAATGTTACGCCCCTTACCATATTGTGATGCCCTGTCTGGAGCGACGATTCAAAAACATGAAAACCCATTACAAATGAGGCATTTGTTGTATCCAGTGGGGACATAATTACGGATTATAATGACTTATACTGTCTTTTTACGCGTTGCGTTGCATCGTGAAGTTCCACCAAGGCTGCATTTATTTGAGTATAAACACTCATTTCAATTTTATTTTATTAATTTTTTACTGACCACAAACATGTGAATGAGACAGGAAGTTGCCTTAAGTAATTTTTTTTCACACCCACTTCACATGTAATGTATCTTTTATCTAAGCAATTTTTAATCCTTGTTCTATATTGTTCAATTACTTGATTTATATTTTTGCTTGGTTCTCATTTCTATTTCAGTTTCAAATTTCCATTACGTATTACACAGTAGAAGTTGAGATTCTGATGAAAAATAAAGCCATAATGAAATGGAAAACTCTTTCTCTCTTCTCTCCCCATCATGACAGCCAAGCGGGGAGGCCCTCCGTTCACCTCCTTCACACGGTGACTCATTCTAACCTTGTTACTCTGGGCCAATTCCCCAGGCTCTGGGCTTTCACCTGATGGGAGAAGCCAGCGGTGTGATCTGTAGATTCTGTGGGTTCTGCCAAAATGGCGAAGATCCTTTTGGGTTTTGGAACCAAAAACGATGAATCTGGTAATGTAAGACTGCTAGAAGTGATATAGTTGTTTTGGGCCCTTTGAGTAGTTCACTGCAAAGCTCATGATGTATCCTGACAAATTCATCACGTTAGAACAAGAATGTTGTCTAAACATAAATAAAGCGCTCTGACCCTGAACTTTGAACCTGAAGGCGACTCCTTTTTCTCTCCACCAAAAATATACAGAACGTTTGAAGTGCCTGGCGGGAAACTCGATAAGAAGTTGGCGTAAGGAGTCTGTGGGAGTGTGTGAAAGCACATTGAGGCTAAATGCGTCCACTTCAGACCAAATGACTACCATTAGCCATTAGACCTGAGACATCTGAAATGTGAGAGAAAATCTCGACTGCTGGTCATCCATCCAGAGGTGTAGGACAGACGGAGGCCATCTGGTTCATAACCGGGGCTACTCGTCCCTATAATAATGTCCTGTGTGTTTAGATGGATGAATGTGAGCTGGAGTGCTCAGTATACATTAACTGTTGACATGAACTATCTGTTCTCAGGAAAAGTGAGCAGGAGGTTTGCATAGAGATGGAGGATCGTATTTAAATAGAACGCTGAACAGTACACCATATGTTTTGTAATGATGGAATATTTTTCCTTTTTTTATTTTCTTTTAAAAAAGAGACTTTTTAAAAATAAATAAATACATGTATTATAGAGAAATGTGGCAACTCTGTACCACAATGGAAAATTGTCCAAAATTGTTTTTCTTATTTTATTAATTTCTCACTAAATTAATGTATTTTTAATGAATTTGTGTGTTTATTCATTGTTTTTTATGCATATTATAATTGTTATTTATACATAAAAATGGTAAATGCTTATAAATAAATGTAATATAATTATTACCACTATCTTATAAACATTTCCAATGAGGGAATGCATTAATGCCATTTCTTTGCAGTACAAAGTTGCCATATAGCAACAAACCAGTTTTACCCTTGTGGTGCAGTGTTATCATATGTGACCCTGGACCACAAAACCAGTCATAAGGGTAAATATTTTGAAACTGAGATTTATACATCATATGAAAGCTGAATAAATAAACTTTCCATTGATGCATGGTTTGTTAGGATAGGACAATATTTGGCCGAGATAAAACTATTTGAAAATCTGGAATCTGAGGTTGCAAAAAAATCTAAATACTGAGAAAATCGCCTTTAAAGTTGTCCAAATGACGTTCTTAGCAATGCATATTACTAATCAAAAATTAAGTTTTGATTTATTTATGGTGAATTTACAAAATATCTTCATGGAATATGATCTTTACTTAATATTCTAATGATTTTTGGCATTAAAGAAAAATCTATAATTTTGACCCATACTATGTTTTTTTTTGGCTATTGCTAAAAATATACCCAAGCGACTTAAGACTGGTTTTGTGGTCCAGGGTCACATATAGCAGTATTATTATTTTCTAAAATTTCTTTAAGACTAAGTTGATCAAGTAACCACATTGTTTGATTATAAAAGATGCAAAATAAAAGTCATGATGTAGAAAAACATACTAGCAGGGAGCCTTTTAGCAGGGATCTGCGCTTTAAGTGTGACCCCAGGAAAATCAAAGGTCATGTGACTTAAAGTAACCAATAATACGCTCTTTAAGGACTGGTTACTTTTATTTCAGACAATACTTTTTTTTTTTTTGAGAAAGTTGAGAGTGATGATAAACAATATGTTGACACATAGCTACACTGTACCATATGGTGTTAAAGAATGTGCATATTGTAATCATTCAGGTTCAAGTTACTTCACCCTTTTGCGAGTTCATGATCCGGGATTGAACAAATGTATTGTGTTATTCCACCCCTGCATCAGAGTGAGATTTGGTTTAAATAAAAATAATGTCTTGAGGATGACAGGATCTTGCCCAGATATGAGTACACCGTTAGATGACTGTAAATGCTTTAAATCATAGACTTAGTCACTTTTGACCTGAAAAGACATAAATTATATGTAACCAAAGAACAAGTTTAGCAAGAACACCAAAGACAGGTTTTACCAAGCTCCAAGTGGAAACAACATTAGAAAGATCGATGTTGTTTATGTACACTGTGAGCCGGTGTCTGTAAATGAATTGAGATTCTGTCACCGGCGAGTTTCTCATCTGACCAGAGGGGTGATTGTTGCTGTTTTCATTTCCATAAAGCACTTGTGTGAAGGGGAACGTATGCCTGTAAATGAACCTGTTAAGATGGATATCCCACTTGGCTTTACCGCACGGACTTCTATAGCATTATGTTACTGTCCACAAATGTTCCTCATTTTCTTGGAAGTGAGCGAGGAAACAATGTGCTTGACAGCTTTAGAGAGGGGGGGGGAGAAAAAAAGAAAGTACATAACTCTACTGCGACCGTTGCGGTGTTGTTCTAGGTAATTGCAATTTCGCGGCTGTAGAAAAATACAATCACTGTAATTGCAAAATTAAAAAATAGCCATATTTTAATTGCTTGCAGGCCGTTGGAGATGGAGTGATATTTCAGCTGCCTCCATCTCGACTCACAAAGTGCTCGACATGTGTTGAGGTGTTGTAATTCTGCCACCTAGCTTGACTTCAGCTGAACCCTAATTCAACCAACCCATATAGGTTCGTTCATGGAAACTTCAACTTGCATGCTCAATCGCGTCTTTACTGTGTTTCTGTGTTTGAGACAAATTTGCTGATAACTCTTATCTGATTCTACAGTGGAGGCCTGAAGGTGTAAAGAGGCGTTTTGTGTTGCATGAGCAGCAGTTTGACATGAGGCAGTCGGTCTGGATGTAAGAAATATAATGCTATAGGTCAGGGGTTGCCAATCCTGTTCATGGAGATCTACCTTCCTTCAAATTTGAGCTGTACAGATTTGGTGTTTGCTAATGTCATTTCAGAATACTGGTATATGAACATTGTAACAAAAAAGTCTTAATGTCAGCAAATTTTTATTATGCTGAAAAATTCAAGTATAAACATGAATTTCTTTCAGAACAAAACTATCAAATGGAGGGAATGAGAAGAAAAGTAAGATGTTGAAGTATAACGTTGCCTGGCTACTGTTCAGAAGACGTCCACTGCAACAGCTTGGACATGTAATAACATGCGTCAACGATATTTAAAACAATGGCGCTGCTACCGCTGCTGATGAGCTCTCTTGTCCTCAGCGTGTTTACATCAGCTAGACTGTTCCCGCTCATTTCGGCCTCACGATTCATGAGAGGATCCGACACATTTTTCACTGAGTCCTCTAAGTTCATATAAACGCTGTGGATGTTTGGAGAGCGCTGGTGGAAGCGGTCTTCCTAAGATCCTTTAAATCCAGGGAATTAGGAGTACTTGCAGCTGACACTGTGGAATCTCACACTTTATATGTTGTATTCAGAGATTACTTTGGCCTCTGAAAGCAGAAGTTATATTTGTATGAGTAGATGTGGAGCAAACATGCTTCTAAAAATGTGATTTAGCAACATTCTCAACTGTTGTTGAAACTGTTTTAACATGTTAAAACAATACTGACTATAAGAGTTAGAGTTGTTTTGCTCATAATAATAAGTTGATTATATTTCAGTCTTGACCTGTTAATGAGTGTTTTTGAGTGCAACGTTTTTGTCTCTGTCATAGGTGACAGATGAAGTTGAACTGTTGTACTATCAAACCCTGCAAAAACACCCCGGACAACCCAATGCAGAGAAAGCCCTTGGCTTTCCTAGCAGATCTAAATGGGATTTATATCTCTGCTAAACTGCAGACAGGAAGCGTAAAGCCAAGTTAGACAGTTCTATGTACTGTAGTCTTAAGACAGTTCTGACATCTCCCATCAAAGTGTCTCCAAAAAGTGAACATAATACCAGGGGTCTAAGACTGTCGGAACAAAATCAGCCTTCCTCTGTAAACCGGAGCGAGAGTGAAAGTGACGGACTCCGATCAAGACCGACTCACATCTGAAACACATTTGGCACATCTGAGATCCTATAAATGGCAAGAGTTCAGCTAGTAAGCCATCACTCCTTAGCGATGCTCTGTGGAACTGTATCTCCCCTACCAGACAAAGTTGAGAGACAGCAGCTACATATACCCTGACATTACAGCTCCTGTTTAGCTGAAGGTTTGCAGTTGATTACTGTAAAATATGGCAAACTGGGAAATGCACATCCAGAAATACAAAAAATGTATGAATGATTACATGAGTGAGTAAATTTCACCATCTATATACTGTATACAAATGTCTTTGATTCAAACTTATTTATAAGTCATTGTTTAATTTATGTTTTCCCCCAGTTTTCCCCAAATATCTTGATGGGTTTGTTTCCTACAGCTGCAGCTTTTCACTTACCCATCCATTAATTGATCAACTTGAGTCATGTGGATTACTTGTGCATTATTGTGATGTTTTTATCAGCTGTTTGAACTCATTCTGACAGCACCCATTCATTGCAGAGGATCCATTGGTGAGCAAGTGATGTAATGCTAGATTTCTAGTTCAGAGAAAGCAACCGTTCTTCAGGTCAAGCATAGCTGCTCTGTGGTTTGGAAGGCATGTATTAGTTTGTAATGTGAATGTTAGCGTTTGATGAGCCACTGTCTCATGGTTTGGTGCCCATGTCAAACTCACTCTTCTGATCCTGGGTGCATGTCTCGACTGGTTTACTCCAGATTCTGGTCTGTCCTTTTCACTTTTCATGTGGGAACATGATCCTTAAAAGCAGGCGTTAAACTCATGCTCAGACGCTAGCAAAACATTGCTAATCTTAACTGGAACATTACATGTTAAGGACTGGGTTTCATTGGCCACTCTTCTCACATCGTGTTGGTGTAAACTGTTCTCAAGAGTGAGGTAAATCATTCAGCAAAACACAGTCATACACAAGCGTCTGTTCAAGGTCATCATATCTGAACAATGCTCTTCATAATAAACCCCTAAATAAATAAGTAAAAGTAACGATTGCTAGCTGCTTGAAGGCATTGATTCTGTAAACACAAGGAATTTGGAAACCAGAGAAGCAGAGAAGTTAACAGCTTAACTTGAATTAACTACTGAAGTGTAATTTGAAAAATGCTACAGTACTAAATTAAATTAAATTTCATAAGCTTTTTTTTTTTAAGAATTGAAAGGCATTCTCAGTTCAGTGATAGATGGATAGATAGATAGATGGATGGATGTATGGATGGTCAGTAGACAGACAGACAGACAGACAGACAGATAGATAGATAGATAGATAGATAGATAGATAGATAGATAGATAGATAGATAGATAGATAGATAGATAGATAGAAACAGACTGAGATGGAGGAGAGAGAGTATGTTTATGTAGGAGTGTTTTGGTTCGGGCTCTTAGGGAGCCTGACAGTCTCAAAACCATCTCTTCTTCCACAAGTCAAACTAAAATGAGCTAGTGCTGGTGTTTATGTAAAGCATTTATTCCACCTGTTCACCATTTCACAACTGAAAACAATTAAAACTACAGAGGAAACAAACTCTGCAAACACATGCAGACATCATCAAAAGAGCAACAGGCGCATGAATAAGAGGCCTCCAAAAACAAAATGGTCTTCTTTACAAGAAGTTATATTTACTCTGAAAACAAAAAGTCAACAAATATTTTGGTGGATGGTGAACTTGCAGGGACTTACTCAAAACGCTGAACAAATTATGATCAACTGGAAACAGCTGGTTGCCACGACATCTATGCAGAACCAGCCACATCCAGATATTTCCGCTCATTTCCCTGCGCACAACATACTGCAGGCAATTAAAACGACTGATCTGAGCGAGGAAAATACGAACACACTGTGAAAACAACACATCCATCATCTCTAATAGAGCTCATTACACATACTGAGACCACTACCTTCACAAAAGCAAGAGAGCTTGTCTTATATTTCACATTCATATAGAGAAATGATAACACGTATTCCAGTTGAAACTGGGTTTCTTGGGCACCTTGTGGCAGCTGAGACCATTAGAGATGGACAGGCCTAAGCGGAATAATAATGAGTACTTTTGTGAGTTTTTATGTTAAAATTCTGTTAAATACTTAAATATTTAACTTGGTTGTGACGTTTTACACTTCTTCAAGAAAGTTCACCCAAAAATGAAAATGTACCTTCATGTCATTGCAAACCTGTATGACTTTCATTTTTCTATGGAACACAAAAGAAATTGTGGGTACAGTAAAAGTCAATGGAGTCCAGTGATGGTTTGGACCACAGTGACTTTAATTGACTGAACAAAAACAGTTGAACCATTCTATAAAATGTCTTCTTTTTCAGAAGAAATTTCTCACTCTATGGATCTTTTTCATTCTACAAAATTTCTTCTTTATCAGAAGAAAGAATGTGATACATAATCAAAAATCTTTATAATTCAGCATTTATTTGCTGCAAAAGAGAATGGTGTCCACATTTTGTTAGTGAGTCAAAATGTAAAATGTCTCTGTTGTGAATTTTCTAAAATGTGATGACGGCTCCTGATTCAGCTGAGTTGATTAAAGCGAATAGCGGAGTTTTTGAATTTGACGGCAGCGCGTCTGGGGGCCACATGCCGTGAGGACGTAACTTTTTAGACTCATCAATGTCTTTTGTGTTTTTATTCTGTTCCACACTGAGCTCCCCAAAATTTCCCTCTCTTTTCATATAGCTGCCCATTGGCAAGCACTCGCCCTACTTCAAAGCTCTTCTGTGTATGTTTTCTTAATCCTTGCTCTCTGTGGAACCGTTGTTTTCTCTGTCGTTCCAGCCGGGGGTGTTCGGATAGTTGGTATGGGCTCTGGCAGCTGTGGGCCTCTTAGAGTGCCACTCTGCCTCAGGCTCCATGTGGCCTGCTGCCACGCCAGCTTCATGTGGGCTGACTCCGACGAAGGGAAGCTGAATAAACACAAACTCTGTGTTTTAAGAGTTGGCTGTCGCATAGCAGAAGCAGGTGAGTAAATGAACCAGGACAAAATGACTTCCTGCTCCCAAAGAGAAGTTACATGGGGCACAGAGGTCAACAGGGTCAGCGCTGTGTTTGTGGATATTATCTGCTGGGAGGTTCATGCTCCTGCACCGGACCTCAGTGTGTGCTGATTTCTTGCAGCCATTCGTGAAAATTAACATGAACTTGAATTAGTATGTATCTTAACTGAAGTGCTCCTTTTTATTATGAAATCCCTGATTGATAGCCTAAAAGTTACGCCTGGTGAGAATGGCTAATAGCCTAACTTCAGCATCGAAGCTCTGAGGATGTATTTTTCATGGGTGATTTTGAGGCTGGCAGCCAGTTACCTAAGATCATCAAGTAATGTGGATCATAATTAATGAGTTAGCGCAGGTGTGTTTTAATGGGTACTTTGCCATGTTCCCAGAACATCATGCTTGCTACACCATACACTGCTTATTTAAGCCATTCATTCATTAAGTATGTTGCCTCTGCATCTTTTTAAAGGCGTAGTTGGCATTAAAGTGAAATGTCATTTCTTCTCCATCAAATGGAACTGCAAATTGTATGTCTGAGCAGCCCACCTGGGCAATGCTTTTTTTTCCTTTCCCAAAAAAGGTCATTTTGTGCTGGTGGCATAAAAATTGCAGATCTGTTGATCTAAAAGTATGTGAATCAAATTTTTTTTTTTAAATTCTTGTGTAAAAGTAACCGACTATTCATGCATCTTATATTTAAACATTTTGGAAACTGCATGTGAAAACTCTTTGTTATGGAAACCTAAACTCTTGAAATAACATTTCAATGAGTTCATTATTGTAATTTGATATTTTGAATTTAATGCTATTCGTTGTCTGTTTTTAGTGTAATGTTAAGGAAGAGCATATTCACAATGTGACTTAACTTGGTTTAAGTTCACTTGTGCATTTGTGTAATTTTGTGCAGATTTAAGTTGTAATGTGGTGTGAGTGTTGTGTAAATATCTGATTTTATGCAGTTGGGTTAGGGTTAGGTAATTAATCTACTAGCAAAGCACGTCATTTAAAAAAAAAAATGTTGTTAGTGCATTTGTAATATCTATCATTGTTATTTGTTTTTATCACATTTTTGTCAACAGTATGTTTTAATTCATTTTGATTTTCATCTAATTTTCATTATTGCTGACAATCTAAAATCTTTATAAAACATTTACACCAGTCATTTTGTTGATGAGATTAACACAAATCATTGCAGTAGAGTCCTTTCTGGTGATGTGACACTAGCTTGGAACCCCCCACTATGCCAGCCTTTCAGTATATAAAAATTAAGTAAGCAAATAAAGAAATGCTTTTCACATCTGTTGATCCAGAGCAGCAGACGAGTCTGTTGCATCCTCTGAAGTCTCAGTAGGTGGAATCCTTGTGATCGGCAAGCAAACAGCACAAACAGTGTAAAAGTCTGGGGCTGTGTGTGACAGCTGAACCCTGTCTCCTGGGAATCTGGAGAGTCGCACACACATACCCACACCACATGTGTCTGTCCTCTTAGGCAGCTGTGTTTTCAAAAGTTGTGGCCCCTGATGGGCATATGAAGTGTCCCCCAGTTCAACAGGGGCTTCAGCACAGAGTTTCACACATCCTTCAAAAAGTCAAGTGGAAGATGAGAAGCTCTCAGTGAAATTCACAATCACTCCGGGAGTTGTGCACCATTCAAAATTGAATTGAGATTGCCTTTTAAATTTCAATTTAATTCCTGAATTTTAGTTGAGTTTGAATTGATTTAGCAAACAGGATGCAGAATTATAATTCAAATTTGAATGTAAGGAAGAAGAATTAAAATGAATTGAAATTCAAAGAAATTTTAACTAGAAAATCTAAATTTATCAATTGACAAATTTCTCATTAATCCCTGACACTCCTTGCCAGATGGATGAATGAATGGACAGATAGACAGACAGATATATATATATGATAGATAGAAGAAAAAAAAAACTGAACACTGAAAAAAAAATATTGGTGTAGAAACAATTTTCACTCCGAAATTGCTAGTTAATTTCACAATGCAAATGCAAACAACACTAAATGTTGAAGCAGAGAGACTGAACTAGTATTTTCTTGTAGAACATATATCTGTTTTATTTTACAATTTACAGTTTTAGGTAGATCTATAGATGTATAGATCTATGGATAGATGGATCGATTAGATTGATAGAAGACTTTGAATTACTATGATGGGATTCAAATTCCAGTTTAATTTCCTGTGGGGTGTTGGCCTTTTCATTTTTAAAGTCTGAACTGAAAGGCAGATCTTCATTTAATTCAGAATTTTGCTGAGAATTCAACACTGGCCTTTTAGCACTGAAGACATGATTTCGGAATTGAACTAAGCCAGCCCTTTACACCAAACTAGCTCATCTGAGTGCCAAATGCAGGGCGAATCACCACCCCTTACCTAAACAATTACACCATCTTAATAAATCTGCTATCTGGATGAGCTCCAGCGCCTGGTATCCACCAAACAGAAGTGTGCAGCACATGCCGTCCAAGACGTTTATACCTTACTAACTATTAATAAGCAGCAAATTAGGAGTTTATTGCGGGACAACTTATAGTTAATAGTGAATGTGTTCCCTATTCTATAAAGTGTTGTACAAAAAAAGTCACTTTTGATCAAATTCTTGCTGAAAGTAATTTCTTTAAAAATCTTGAACTAATACGTGTGAACAGTGAAATCTTTTAGAATTGTATCTTTTCAGGCAACTTTCCCTCCAAAAATATAAAAAATGACTACTATACATTTTCTAGTGTTTGATAGGAGCCAAATTAAAAATGAGTAAACGCTGTCCTCTAGTACTACTTAACTTGTTTGATACTTTTGCAAACAGGCTTAAAAAAAGTGCCAACAGTAACTGATATTGCATCTCAACCAGAGACCGGAAACAGCTGATGTTAAAGGGGTCATATGATGCGATTTCAAGTTTTCCTTTCGCTTTGTAGTGTTACAAGCTGATTGTGCATAGATAAGATCCCTGAAGTTGCAAAGACTAAAGTCTCAAAACTAAAGAGAAACTCAAAGTTAAGACTCTGCCACGCCCCCCTAAAACGGCTCGTTCTAACACGCCCCCACATATCTACCTCACTATGTGGAAATATTTGCATAATGCTGCTCAAATGTGCTTCTGAATCAGCTACTGTTTTGTTATTAGTTTAAGTATTTGCTATTGACTGTTCAAATGTGGAGTTTTGCACATCGTGTGTGTGTGTACTAGTTTATATATTCTGGTGGGGACTTAAACAGTGTGTGTGTGTGTAAGTGTTTGTGCTGTATAGAATAACAGCAGCAGTAAGTGTTTGAAGTTGTTGTGGCAACAAGATATATCACATGCCGATTTACTGAAAAATGCTCTGGAATGAATATATAAGCAAATTAAATTTTCTGTCAAATCAAACTATAAATATAAAGATTTTATAACCATTCTTATTGCATGAGAATAGGGAAGGCCACACCACAGCTATAATGATACTGTAACTATACAGAAGAGTATTTTTGGTGGTATCATTTTCAGAATTTTTTTTTTCTCCAGCTGATTAGCAATAAAAACATTGACAGCTAGTCAGAATCCACCCGACTTTAACAAGCTTGAGCGTTTAAAGTGTCAGACGACTTAGAATAAACAGAACATTATTGTCCGTTGGTTTGGACGCTAATGTAGTTATTGTTATAGTTATCCTTATAGTTATTGTCCTTGGTGTGAATGGGCCTTAAAGCAGTAATGGATCTGAAAAATTCAAACAGATTCTTTATGGTCAGCATGACTCATTAAAAAGAACTGATTCAAAAGAGTCATTTTTTCTCAATTCAGACATCATCGCTGTGTTAGTCACTGAATGCAGAAAATTAAATTTACCACACAATATGATATCTGACAAAAAAGTTT
This sequence comes from Sinocyclocheilus grahami, assembly GCF_001515645.1. NCBI lineage: Eukaryota > Metazoa > Chordata > Actinopteri > Cypriniformes > Cyprinidae > Sinocyclocheilus > Sinocyclocheilus grahami. The sequence continues at coordinate 45,580 of NW_015505530.1, forward strand.
TCCAAGAAAAGATTGCCACAAGTGTTTTTTTTACTATCATTTATTATTTATTTGGTCAGAGTCTGGAGCCTTGAAAAGGTCAATCTAATCAGATCTTCTAAGATGTTTTGAAATGAACTGCTCTGGAATCCCAAAGATCTTCTCTCTCACCTGACAACAAGCTGTCCACCATAGTTTGGTTTGCCCCGCTCTGAGAACACAGAGCAAAGAATGGAAAAGGAATAAAGGATAGGTCATAACAGAAACCAGAGCTAAACTCTCTTTGTTCTTTGCGCTTTTTTCATTCAAGAAGAGTGCGGGTGGGTTCTTGAGTGTTTACGAGTCTTTGTTGTCAGGGACAACGAGGCCAGTGGCCGACAGATCTCACTGACAGTAACCCAGGCAGAAATGCCAGCCATAAAGACTCCAAACATAACAAACCAAGCAGAAACAGCTGTACCGCACTCTTACAGCCTCTTTGCCTCCGTCCAGAAACATCACTAATGCACTTCTGACCATTACAGAGTCTGCGTAAACCAACCACAGCCCGAAGAACCTCCTAATGAACTGTGCGAGCCAAACGCAAGACAATCGACACGTTTTTTTTAGACCCTAGTCCAAAAAGACCATCATATGATGAGAACGGTGGGTTCAAGGAAGTGTTTGAGTCTCAATTGAACTGTTTTGGTGATTTGTTTTTAATTGGGCGTTTATTCAACATGACGTTTTTTCCTCTTTGACTAGTTGAAAAGTCATTTTGAAACCCTAGTGAGTGTAACAGTTGCCCATTTAACAGCATGCAAGCCAAATTAGTCTAGTCATCCATCCATGGCCCATTGCATCTAGCCTCATCTTCTGTACAACATTAGGTGTTTCTTAGGTGAAAGATATTGCAAGGCCAGATTTGTTCAGTTGGGTGAGAGAGTAGATGAAGCAATGCTTGTCAACAGATTCGTCACTTTGGAGATTAAGCATCTACTAGGCAACCATGCAACTGTGTAGTCTTGACAGGGACCAGACCTTTCTGGCTTTCTTTGAAGAATTGTAAAGGATTGTCCAATAAAGTCATGAATGTTGCTGGTGTCTTGAAGTAGGGTGGAGTGCACGCGAGAGATGGAGACAGGCCACTTTTTAGAGCTCTTTACGACCCCCTGGAGACCCTTGATTATGCTTTGCCAGGGAAGAGGGCATCCAGAGAGCAAACCCAGGCCCTTTCCCAAACCTCAGAGGTTCAGCCCCAACTTGAGTGAGCATGGCCATCATCGCAAATCCTCAGTTATGCATCCTGGATTGTGTTTGTGTTTAGGACAAACAAACCAGATATACAATACTAACCTATAGACCACAACAGTGATAACCTTCTTTTTCAGCAGCTTTCTTTCCCAGGATTTTTCCCATGTACATTCTTCTTGAACCAAATCAAACAGAGTACCAAAATTAATGTATTTCAGTGAACTAACAATCTGTGAAGTATTTGTAGATGATGTAATTATTTAAAGGGGTCATATAACGTTGCTAAAAAATAACACACCTTCTTTTTCAGCAGCTTTCTTTCCCAGGATTTTTCCCATGTATATTCTTCTTGAACCAAATCAAACAGAGTACCAAAATTAATGTATTTCAGTGAACTAACAATCTGTGAAGTATTTGTAGATGATGTAATTATTTAAAGGGGTCATATAACGTTGCTAAAAAATAACACTATTTCGTTTATTTGGTGTAATGAAATGTGTTTATGCAGTTTAAGGTTCAAAAAACATTATTTTCTCCTCTATGCCCTGCCTTTCTGAAACGTTGTTGTTACGGCCCTTACCATACTGTGGTGCTCAGAACTAGCATTTGAATAGTCAGTGGCAAATCCTTTAAATATGAAAACGTACTTACAGAGTGTGAATTATTTGTCAGAACACCGGCATTGTAGGCTACTCTCCCAGGAAACAGTCCTTGTCCTCCGTAAAATGTGCTGCACACATCTGAATATTTGGTTTGAACTGTTCTGGAACAGTGTTGTAAATACAACTTAACCACTGATTTCTAGTTGTTTCCTCTTTTGGAAGGCCAAACAAAACACACAGCGAAACACACAGCATCTCTCCACGACATGGAGGCAGCGGCAACAATACTAGTGAGAATCAAAGTTACGCCGCGTTTCTTTGCGTGAACATTTGGGCGGTGTTATGTAAATCGTCCCACATAGTGACGTAGACGTGGGGGCGTGTTTAAATGAGGCGTTTTAGAAGGGCGTGGACGAGTCTTAACTTTTATAAAGAATATCTCTTTGGGTTTGAGACTTTAGTCTTTGCAACTTTAGGGATCTTATCTATTCACAAACAGCTTGTAACACTCCAAAGAGAAAGGAAAACATCCTCGGTTACTAACGTAACCTAGCCCCACTTTAGAGTCATTAGGCCCGAATTCCAGACAGGCAGGGTTAATTGATAGCGCCTGCAGGTCTCCTGTTCGCTTTACTGATGCTAGTGCTAGAAGCAGAGCAGTCTTTAGCGATAGTGACCTAATGTTGGCGGCTTGTAGCGACTCGAAAGCGGGGCCCTTCAGGGCCCTCAGCCCAGTGGGCAGGTCCCATGAAGGGATGGTAGGGGGACGAGGTGGATTCAGCCTCCTTGCACCCTTCAGGAAGCGCATGACCGTGCTATTTTTGCCCACTGATTGGCCCTCAATAGGGACATGAGAGGCCGCTATAGACTTTGAGCGTGGATGGGGAGCAACCCTTATCCAGCAGCTCTTGTAGAAAAGACAGCACCTCTGCTAATTCGGAAGTGAGAGGGTCTTTGCTGCGGTTTAAACACCAGGCGGAGAAAAAAGACCACTTTAAGGCATAGAGGCGTCTCGTAGATGGAGCTCTAGCCTCCGAAATTGTGTTTAAGACTCGCTCTGGGAGGCACAAAGGCTCACGTTGAGCGGCCAGAGGTGCAGGGCCCATAGGTCGGGCCGAGGATGCCATA
>NW_015505530.1:49611-56675 GCF_001515645.1 Sinocyclocheilus grahami
ATTTAAAGGGGTCATATAACGTTGCTAAAAAATAACACTATTTTGTTTATTTGGTGTAATGAAATGTGTTTATGCAGTTTAAGGTTCAAAAAACATTATTTTCTCCTCTATGCCCTGCCTTTCTGAAACGTTGTTGTTACGGCCCTTACCATACTGTGGTGCTCAGAACTAGCATTTGAATAGTCAGTGGCAAATCCTTTAAATATGAAAACGTACTTACAGAGTGTGAATTATTTGTCAGAACACCGGCATTGTAGGCTACTCTCCCAGGAAACAGTCCTTGTCCTCCGTAAAATGTGCTGCACACATCTGAATATTTGGTTTGAACTGTTCTGGAACAGTGTTGTAAATACAACTTAACCACTGATTTCTAGTTGTTTCCTCTTTTGGAAGGCCAAACAAAACACACAGCGAAACACACAGCATCTCTCCACGACATGGAGGCAGCGGCAACAATACTAGTGAGAATCAAAGTTACGCCGCGTTTCTTTGCGTGAACATTTGGGCGGTGTTATGTAAATCGTCCCACATAGTGACGTAGACGTGGGGGCGTGTTTAAATGAGGCGTTTTAGAAGGGCGTGGACGAGTCTTAACTTTTATAAAGAATATCTCTTTGGGTTTGAGACTTTAGTCTTTGCAACTTTAGGGATCTTATCTATTCACAAACAGCTTGTAACACTCCAAAGAGAAAGGAAAACATACTCGGTTACTAACGTAACCTCGACCCACTTTAGAGTCATTAGGCCCGAATTCCAGACAGGCAGGGTTAATTGATAGCGCCTGCAGGTCTCCTGTTCGCTTTACTGATGCTAGTGCTAGAAGCAGAGCAGTCTTTAGCGATAGTGACCTAATGTTGGCGGCTTGTAGCGACTCGAAAGCGGGGCCCTTCAGGGCCCTCAGCCCAGTGGGCAGGTCCCATGAAGGGATGGTAGGGGGACGAGGTGGATTCAGCCTCCTTGCACCCTTCAGGAAGCGCATGCCCGTGCTATTTTTGCCCACTGATTGGCCCTCAATAGGGACATGAGAGGCCGCTATAGACTTTGAGCGTGGATGGGGAGCAACCCTTATCCAGCAGCTCTTGTAGAAAAGACAGCACCTCTGCTAATTCGGAAGTGAGAGGGTCTTTGCTGCGGTTTAAACACCAGGCGGAGAAAAAAGACCACTTTAAGGCATAGAGGCGTCTCGTAGATGGAGCTCTAGCCTCCGAAATTGTGTTTAAGACTCGCTCTGGGAGGCACAAAGGCTCACGTTGAGCGGCCAGAGGTGCAGGGCCCATAGGTCGGGCCGAGGATGCCATAATGTCCCGTTTGTTTGAGAGAAGAGATCCCGTCTCAGTGGAACAGGCCAAGGGGCCGCTATCAGTAGCTGAGTCAGCTCTGATAGCCACAGCTGGTTCATCCACAGGAGGGCTACCAGAAGAACCCTGTGTTTTTGTTCCCTCATTCGCCTGATTACCTGCGGGATCAGAGCGATCAGGGGGAATGCGTAAAGAAGGAGGTTGGGCCAATCGTGGGCCAACGCGTCCTTGGTCTTTGAGAAATAAATTTGGCAGTGAGAGTTGTCTTCTTAGGCGAAGAGGTCTACCTCGGCCTCGTCGAAGATCTCCCAGATTTTCTGAACCGTTTGCGGATGGAGCGTCCTCTCTCTTGAGAGGACATTGCTCCTTGATAACATGTCCGCTCCTCGTTTCAATTTGCCCGGTATATGCGCTGCCTTTAGCGAGCGCAGGTTGGGTTGAGCCCACTCTAAGAAGCGCTCCACTAGCATGAAGAGGCCCTTTGAAAAGAGGCCTCCCTGGCGATTTATGTAGGACACAACCGACATGTTGTCTGATCGGATTAGCACCTGGTGCCCTTTCATTACTGGCAGGAAGAACTGACAGGCTCGACATACTGCTAACATTTCCAGGCAGTTGATGTGGAAGCCTTTTTCCACCATCGACCAGTGGCCGAAGGTCGGTATGCCCTCGCACAGCGCCCCCCAACCTGAGTTGGAGGCGTCTGTCGTGACAACTGTCATTCTGTGAGCCATCCCCATGGCCACGCCCTGTTCCATCCAACGGGAGTTCTTCCAGGGGGTCAGGGCCGATACACAGGCCTGACTCACCCTGATATGCAGGCGTCCGTGACACCACGCATGGAATGGAACCCGTGGTTTCAACCAGCGCTGAAGGGGGCGCATACGCAGCAGACCCAACTGTAACACTGGAGATGCTGCTGCCATGAGGCCCAGCATCCTTTGACCCGCTTTGAGCGGGCGAGTGGTACCGATCTTGAAGGAGGTCGCCAGCCTCCGTATGGCCAGAGCTCGTTCTGGCGTGACTACAGCTTTCATTTGAGCTGAGTCGAAGATTGTTCCCAGGAACGAGATTCGTTGGCTGGGAAGCAATGAGCTTTTGGCAAAATTGACCCTGAGTCCCAGGCACTCCAGGTGGCTGAGGAGGAGGGCTCTGTGAGATATTAGTTCTGCCTCCGACTGGGCCAGGACGAGCCAGTCGTCGAGGTAATTGACAATATGGCCTCCCATCTGTCTCAGAGGGGAAAGAGCCGCATCCATGCACTTCGCAAAGGTGCGGGGGGCCAGGGACAGCCCGAAGGGAAGGACTGTATATTGATAAGCCACACCTTCGAAGGCAAATCTCAAGAATGGCCTGTGACGAGGGGCTATCTGGATGTGAAAGTATGCATCCTTCAGGTCCAGGGAAAAGAACCATTCTCTCGAGCGAATTTGCACGAGGATCTCTTTCAGTGTAATCATCCTGAACGACCTTCTTATGAGGGCGCGATTCAGGTGTCTGAGGATGGAGCGGAGGCCACCATCTCTTTTGGGGACGAGGAAGTAACGGCTGTAAAGGCCTGACTCACTCTGGGCTAGAGGAACCCTTTCCACAGCTCCTTTTGCCAGCAAATTCATCACCTCCGAGCGCAGGACATGGGCGTCCTTGCTCTGCACGGAGGTGGGGACCGCGCCGCTGAAGAGCGGGGGTCTTCGAGCGAATTGGAGTGAATATTCTTGCTTTATTATGCCTATAACCCATTCCGACACCCCAGGGATGGCCTACCAGGCCTCGACCCATGTGAGGAGGGGTTTAATTAACTCGGGTGACTGGCCGCATGGGGGCAGAACACGTACGAGTGATGGAAGAGGAAGTTTGCTCTCTTTTTGAAAATGTTTGTGTTTTATTATTTTTCCCGCTATCACAGCGGTCGGATACTTGGGCGCATGAACGGGCCCGTTGTTTGCACAAAACACATTTCCCTCTGTACCCGGAGCTGAACGAGGTGTCAAGAGGTGTAAGAGAGGCTGCTTGAGGGGCGGTCCGGCCGTGGCGAGATCTGACCCCATCCTCTTCCTGTCCCGTGGATCAGGATGACGCCTGAGGCGCTGGGTCCAACGCAATCTTGGGTCGGGGTCCCTGGCACTTAGGAGGAGGGTAGCGTCTGGCCGAGCGAGAGTGTCTCCGCGTCTGCTGCACTTTAGCGAGCTGAACAGCGGTGGTGGCAGGAGCTGGTTTCGCAGGCTGCTGAGTCAGCGCAGATTTTGTGCGAGCTGAGACGGCAGCGGAGCTGGAGCGCTTAGGCAGGAAATGTCGCATAGCCTGGGACGATTTCTGTGCCTTCGTGAAGCGTTCAGCAAACCATTTGACCGCTGGGCCGAAAAAGCTCTTGGGGGAGACAGGAGCATCGAGGAAGGGGATCTTATCCGCGTCCTTCATCTCTGTCATCGTCAACCATAAATGGCGCTCGAGCACCACAAGGCTGGCCATCGATCTCCCAATTGCCTGGGCAGTGGTCTTAGTGGCGCGTAGAGCCAGGTCCATTGGGCTCCTCAGATCCCTGAGGGTAGCGGGGTCCTGGCCAGACTCGGCGGATGCGAGGATTTTGGCCTGGAAGACCTGAAGGAACGCCATCGAATGAAGCGCCGCGGCCGCCTGTCCAGCTGAGGTGTAGGCGCGTCCAGCGAAAGCTGAAGTAGTCCTACACAGCTTAGATGGGTGAGCGGCCTTTGCTCTCCAGCCGATGGCCGTGGGCAGGCAGAGATGCGCGGCCACTGACTCATCTAGGGGAGTCGGCTTATCGTACCCCTTTTCTTCAGCGCCGTCGATGGAGGTGGGGGCGGATGAATAGGCAGTACGGAGGCGGGCGGAGTATGGAGCGCGCCACGATCTGGTGAGCTCGTCATGGATCTCCGGGAAGAATGGAGAGGTACGCTGACGAGGGCCCAGCTCTTCGACCGCCTTGGAGAGGATACGAAGAAGCTCGCTATTCGTCCCGTCTTTGGTGGTCCTGGGCGCGGATGATGGCGAGGGGGTGGAGTCATTTTCCGAGCCCAACAGCTCCTCTGCATCCGATGCTGCCAGTGACATGCTGTCATCGAGCAGCTCATCTCCACTTCCCCCGAATGAGATCAGGTCACTCGCATCAGCAGAGGGACGCTGATCAGACCGGGAGAAACGGGTGAACACTCTCTCTGCGGCGAGAGCGAGGCACGCGGGATCTGGGCCGGCGTGAGTTCGCTCGTGGCCGATCGCTCGACCCCATTGCCCTGCTGTTTTTTCCTCACAGGTCCCTGGGAGGAAGAAAAAGGGAGGGCGCGGGGGCGGAGTCGTTCTCTGAAAAGAAAGCGATCCGTGAGCGGAGAGAGGCGAGACTAAAACTCTCGCAATGAGAGCAAATAGCTCCAGTGAGCGCATCTTCCGCATGGGGTTTCCCCAAGCAGGAAACGCACTCCTTGTGGCCGTCATCGGCATGCAGGGGAGACCTGCACGAGCCGCAATAACGGCGCGGCATTTGCAACAATGCCACTGCTCTTTTAGAAGCTCTTTGAAGTCGCCGGATGGAGGCAGGGGAACTGGACCGGAACTGCTGCTTCGCTGAAGAAGCGGAGAAGCAGGTCAGCCGAGCTGAGAGGTCCCGATTCCAGCTGCGAAGGCGTGTCAACGGCGAGCGGCTTCGGATCAGCTTGAGACGTAGAGTCGTTGCTGAAGGAGAAAAAAAATCGGAGAATCCTGTGGCGAGCGCCCACTTATATAGTCAGATGCCCCGCCCATTCTGGTGGGCTTTGGCGGGCTTCGTCACCATAGGCTCGTGCAGCTCCGCTGCCGCGCCATTGGTTCGTTTTTAAAGCCCTGCACGAACCAATGGCCGTGCAGTTTCATGAACAGTTTCGTGCAGTAGCTTTTATTTTCATATGTTCAGTTTTCATTTTAATTTTAGTTTCATAATGTGCAATAATGTTTTATTTTTTATTAACATTTCTCTTTAGCTTTATATTTATTTTAGTTTTAGTCGTTTTACTACTTCAACTTTTATTTTATTTTAGCTAGTTGCCAAGGCAACAAATAAATTTTTCCTTGAATATTTACATTTTATTTCAGCTTTATTTCAATTAACAAAATGTTAGTTGTAACTTAATTTTAGCGAACAATAACACTGCTGTACAATATGAAACTGTTGACTTTCAATCACTGATTAGTATGATTGTAATATATTTGATTTTTTAAATGTTCAAATAAATATAAAAATAACTTTTTATTGAGTGTCAAGACTTTTATGATTACAGCATTTCAGTTCATCGTGGGAGTGAGAGTTCGCTGCTCCGCTATTGAGGCACAGTTCTCATTTCGTTAATAATGGTCAATACTACTTCTCCGATTAAACACTTAATCTGAAATTGTGGTTTACACAAAGTCATATAGCAATCTTAGAGCTTAGGGTAGGTCTGACCTGAAAGTTTTATGCTCATATTAAAAATCACTTTCTTTTCTTAACTTTTGAATCTGTACTATTGCATTTTAATGTAAGTAACTGTAGCTGTGCTGCTTCAAGCATCCTGATGCTATAAAATCTATGAGAGTAGATTTCAGAGAGCTTGCTTCCTTCTGTGTTTATAAACAGATGTCAATGTCATCTCTTACTGCTTGTGACAGTTTAGACAGCAGAGAACAGCCAAGAGTGTTAATGGAAGGCGGTCTATATTACAGTGTCCAAAAGAAAGAGACCGTCCTGCCTGACTGAAGTAAGTGATTACATTCAACATTTACTGGCAAACCCAATCTGAGTCTTATGCGCTTTTTCCACTCACCACCTCAGTTGTTTCATAGAAGCTCTGAAACACTAATTACTTGACTGTTTAGTTAAAAAAAGACATAACTATCCTGTTTCAGGGAGCTAGAGAGGAAGAGAAAGGAATGGGAAGGAAGAAGGTAGGATATGGAGAGAGTTAGCAAAGGGAAAAAAGGGTGTTTGTCAGGAAATGTATTCCACATGTAGTCGTGCAGGACTGCGCAGTCACGAAGAGTGCACCCCATTGAGCTGCGGTGGACAGGGAACCCTGCTATTAATCTGAAGAGGTGATGGGTCGAACCACTCCGGGGGGCGGCTGTGAGGTCCATAACAGAAGCAGTGAAAGGGTACATTCTGGATGTGCTCAGCACCAACATGTGAATGTATATTAATCTATTGATATAAAACAAGACAAGTGAGGATACAGAGATGTAGAGAAAGTTAGTTACATTAATACTTGCTGGATGAAAGTTCTTGAATTGGGATGGACAAATACTATACATGAAAAGCTCAGGATTGCTGTGATATATTTATTTATATTTACTTTACTTCATTTAAACTGAAAAAAAGGAAAAGAAAAATAATCTGTATTTTTGGCTTGTTTTCAAGTGCAAACACCAAAACATTCTTTAAACAAGATAACATTGCTTTGTATAAAATGCTAAGATTTTATAAGATAATTCAGTAATTGTAAAATTTATTTATTATTATTATTATTATTATCATCATCATCATCATTATTTACACTTCAAAAATGATTTTCTTAGTATTTTTGTCTTGGTTTCTAGTACAAATATCTAAACATTCTTGAATTAAGATACATTTACTTGAGAAGCAAAATGACTATAGACAGAAAGTCTTGTTTTTTGAAAAATGTATTAAAATGTTTTTTTTTGTTTTGTTTTGTTTTAAGCATAAACTATCTGCCAATGGGGTAAGAAAAATAATCTTAAATCAAAGGGAAAACAAGATTTACCCCCCCCCCCCCCCCCCCTCAA
>NW_015505530.1:57054-82898 GCF_001515645.1 Sinocyclocheilus grahami
TTCCCCCCCCCCCCCCCCCAATCAGTAATAAAATCATTTTTGGCAGTGAATTTAATATTTTTTTGCTAATAAAACTAACCAAATTGAGTGAAGTTTATTCTTAAAATAAGAAAAATATTTTCCAATTTTGCTTCTGAAGTTAATCTTGGTTTAGGTATGTTTGGACATTTTCTTCATTTTTTTTTTTTTAGCCTTTTGAAAGTTCTTTTTTTTACTTTTTAGTTGACATCAGAGAAAGGAGCTTATGCCTTTGAAGAGAGTCTGTGTATTTGTGAACTTTAACGTTTGATCAAAACAGGGCATTGCAGCATCAGAGCACAAGCAGACAAACACTTTAAGCCAGAAAGAAGAAAAAAGATAAAAGCAAGCTCGCAATTCTGACAGAATGCAGCGATGGTCGGGCGGAAATGCTTTACGACTGGGAGTCATTCGTTTGGTTAGTGTCTCTGGCATGCAAACCGCAGAAGCAGGGCCTTTTACAGGACAAGAAACATGTTCACTGCTACAGACACACACGCACGCTCGCAACCCCCATTACTGTGGTCCACGCTTAAGAACACACTCAAATTCAAACACATTTTACTGAGTTTTTAATGAGTTATTTATCTTGATGGTGATCTTGCATTTAAGAATGGCACATATTTCAGCAGTCACCGTGATGTCGTCCACTCGTCCATACAGAAGGACGGTGGTGATTGGGTGAAAGAGTCAGCTCGCAGGTGCTCTGCTTATCCAATCAGGTTCTGCGAAACTGAATTATGTGAATTATGATTTTCTCATCAATCATAAAATCTTGTGCGTTTCTCTTTGGACACCTACAGGGTGAACAGCGGCTTGGCTTTTGGCCATTGAGAATAAAGCTGGAAAAGTACTTTTGAGTGATTATGAAGTCATTGCATAGAACCGTCAGATCTTGAGCATAGTTCATCTGGATTTGCTGAATGCGAGACTGAATTTGAGTTTTGGATAATTTTAACAATTTATCAAATATTAATCAAAATGTATGGCCTTATTTTGCATTAGAGGAAAAAAAAAGAGGGTCTGTTTAACCAAAGAGCTGCGTTTGGCCAGGCTGAGCAGATCTGTATTTAATTTAGAATTCCTCTGTGCTATAGACAGCACAAGGAAAAAAAGACTACAGGCAAATGTTTGAGTGAACAACCTTCTTGTTTCTTGAGCTTTTCTAGTATGTCATTAACCCACTTTATCAGGAGGGCTGAAAACAGTGGGAAAATGCACCCGGTGTCCTTTTTTCCCCCTCATCTGATGGTTTTATGTTTAATAGGAGATCATCCGGTTGTAAACACACAGCAAATTATTTGCCCAGACAGCTGTGAGTGGAACTGCAGTCGGTTTATAACTCTGTTGGTCACTGAGAAGGAATTCATTGAGATTAATTAGAGATTGATTCAATCTGATATTAGCAGATTAATTCAGAGTGGTCTCTTTATGATTACATATTGCTATTCAAACAATTACTGACTGCTGTAATATTGTGAAATATTATTACAATTTAAAATAACTGTTTTCAATTTTAATATAATTTAAAATGTAATTACTGTAATGACAAAGCTGAATTTTCAGCAGCCATTACTCCAGTCTTGGTTGTCACATTATCCTTAAGAAATCCTTTAAATATACTGATTTTTGGTGCATTTCCTATTCATATTTCTTATTATTATCAGTGTTAAAAACAGTTTTTTTAACGAATGGAAAGTAAAATTATTTATTTATTTATTTATTCATTTAGCAGACGCTTTTATCCAAAGCGACTTACAGATGAGGACAACAGTTGAAGGAAGAGATGTGTACTATTACTTTTCTAAGACATAGGATTAACAATTTATTGCCTGTTAAATGATAAAAATGAAAAATACACAGACTGATTTGAGCCAGATCTAGAGAGAATTTCAATAAAATCCTCTTGAAGACCACAGCAACTACTCAGAACACCCTAGCAACCAAGTAAAAGCCCCCTGGCAATCAACCAGGGGTGCATTTCCCAAAAGCATTGTTAGCTAACTATGGTTGCAAGTTCTGTTAAACTCTTTTGGTAATGACAGAACTTTTGGGAAGCACACCCCAGAACGGCCTTGCATTGTGGCGGCAAGTTTTGCATGGACATGCACCTCTCACATTATCTTCAAAACGGAATCGGATAACTGTATATTAGGGCAGTTCCTAATGTACATCAACACATGCTGGTCCCTACAGCCTACAGCAATGTGTATTCTACAGAATAACAAAGATGTAAGCAATGCAGCCAAAATAGCTTTCCATCTGTTGCTCACGGCTGGTCTATGCAGAGGGGTTGACCTGGAGCCAAATTTATTCTTTTTTAATCACATTTCGGTAACACTTTATTTTAAGGTACAACTGTCACTATTAACCAGTTGCTTATTAGCATGCATATTACCAGCATATTGGCCGTTTATTAGTATCTATAAAGCACATATTCATCCCTCATTCTGCATGATCATATTTTAGATCCCTTAATCCGACCTCATACCTAAACTTAACAACTACCTTACTAACTATTAATAAGCAGCAAATCAGAAGTTTGTTGAGGGAGAACTCTTAGTTAATAGTAAATATGTGTTCCCTAATCTAAAGTGTTCCCCACATTTCAAATTCTTGCCCTCTGATTGATATAGAGTGATGAGAACACACCAAACGACATCAAAACTATCAGGTCTACAAGCTTCTATAAAATGCATTCATTTGGGACTGATTTCAAGCAAACTAGTTTTTTATTCCTGAAATGCTTTTCTAGCTTAGAGACACATGAGCATATCAACAATCAATGTTAGTATCAAAGAAAAAGGATTTGTGTAAGAACAAAGCAACACTGGACTCACCGCCAGGGCTTGGAGCCTTTCCTTATGAAGTTCAACTTCAGCCATCCTGGAAAAACAAAGGCAGAATTCTCAGTAACCGTGAGATTGGTAATCCCAAGTGTGTTTGTGTGTGTTGGGAATCATTCGTTTGGTTAGTGTCTCTGGCATGCAAACCGCAGAAGCAGGGCCTTTTACAGGACAAGAAACATGTTCACTGCTACAGACACACACGCACGCTCGCAACCCCCATTACTGTGGTCCACGCTTAAGAACACACTCAAATTCAAACACATTTTACTGAGTTTTTAATGAGTTATTTATCTTGATGGTGATCTTGCATTTAAGAATGGCACATATTTCAGCAGTCACCGTGATGTCGTCCACTCGTCCATACAGAAGGACGGTGGTGATTGGGTGAAAGAGTCAGCTCGCAGGTGCTCTGCTTATCCAATCAGGTTCTGCGAAACTGAATTATGTGAATTATGATTTTCTCATCAATCATAAAATCTTGTGCGTTTCTCTTTGGACACCTACAGGGTGAACAGCGGCTTGGCTTTTGGCCATTGAGAATAAAGCTGGAAAAGTACTTTTGAGTGATTATGACATAGAACCGTAGAACCGTCAGATCTTGAGCATAGTTCATCTGGATTTGCTGAATGCGAGACTGAATTTGAGTTTTGGATAAATTTATCAATTTATCAAATATTAATCAAAATGTATGGCCTTATTTTGCATTAGAGGAAAAAAAAAGAGGGTCTGTTTAACCAAAGAGCTGCGTTTGGCCAGGCTGAGCAGATCTGTATTTAATTTAGAATTCCTCTGTGCTATAGACAGCACAAGGAAAAAAAGACTACAGGCAAATGTTTGAGTGAACAACCTTCTTGTTTCTTGAGCTTTTCTAGTATGTCATTAACCCACTTTATCAGGAGGGCTGAAAACAGTGGGAAAATGCACCCGGTGTCCTTTTTTCCCCCTCATCTGATGGTTTTATGTTTAATAGGAGATCATCCGGTTGTAAACACACAGCAAATTATTTGCCCAGACAGCTGTGAGTGGAACTGCAGTCGGTTTATAACTCTGTTGGTCACTGAGAAGGAATTCATTGAGATTAATTAGAGATTGATTCAATCTGATATTAGCAGATTAATTCAGAGTGGTATCTTTATGATTACATATTGTATTCAAACAATTACTGACTGCTGTAATATTGTGAAATATTATTACAATTTAAAATAACTGTTTTCAATTTTAATATAATTTAAAATGTAATTACTGTAATGACAAAGCTGAATTTTCAGCAGCCATTACTCCAGTCTTGGTTGTCACATTATCCTTAAGAAATCCTTTAAATATACTGATTTTTGGTGCATTTCCTATTCATATTTCTTATTATTATCAGTGTTAAAAACAGTTTTTTTAACGAATGGAAAGTAAAATTATTTATTTATTTATTTATTCATTTAGCAGACGCTTTTATCCAAAGCGACTTACAGATGAGGACAACAGAAGCAATCAATTGTAGTATTAAAACAACTAAAAACACTACACTATAAATACTACTTATACACATTTTAAAAATAAAGAAATAAAAATGACAAATGCATACAACAATTTCAAAACTTAACATTTAAATGAAAAACTAAAAAATAAAACTAAAAACAATTCAAATTATTAAAGAACAAAAGGTATAAGAGTATAATAATGATTCTAACATAAATCTAACAAGTCAAGTAACATCATAAATGTGTCTTTTGTTCAGTACCTAATGTATATCCCTGCTGAATGAAAGTATTTATTTAAAAAAAATAATTTGTCACTTTTTACTTTAAAGGGGTCATATGATGCTGCTAAAAAGAACATTATTTTGTGTATTTGGTGTAATGAAATGTGTTTATGCAGTTTAAAGTAAAAAAAAAAAACATTATTTTCCACATACTGTACATTATTGTTTTTTGTACACTACTATGCCCCGCCTTTTTGAAACGCTTCGATTTTTACAAAGCTCATCGGTCTGAAAAAGCGAGGTGTGCTGTGATTGGCCAGCTATCCAATGAGTTGTGATTGGCCGAATACCTCAAGCATGATGCCGTGTCCCGGCCGGAGCGACGAGACAAAAACATTAAAACCCATTACAAACGAGGCATCTGTGGCATCCAGTGGGGACATAATTACTGATTATAATGACTTGCGTTGCATAGTTATTGATACAGTAGATGCTGAATTGATGGTTAACTTGGTTTTGTGTGCTGTAACATCCAAAACTATGCTTCAAGAGTATAAAGGAATAGTGTTGCACAATTAAGTTAGTGATTATGTCCACTATGATTAAGTAATTGAGAAGTTCTTTTCCAACATTTTTACAATAAGATTTCACTTTTTTTAAGAAGTGAAAGTAAATGCATTTATAATTTTATAGTTAAGATTTCCATTTCAAATTAATGCTGTTCTCTTGAAATTTCTATTCATCAAAGAATCCTGAGCAAAAAAAGGATCACACAAAAATATTATGTAGGACAACTGTTTTAAACATGAATAATATAATTAATGTCAATTAGTCTCAACATGCGTTACGCTGGATTCTAATTGCTGAAAATTCACCTGTAAATGTTTTTGGATAGTAATGATCTGCGAATAAGTAGGACAAAACCTATTACTGTAGCTTACATGTCACTCATGAGAACTGCAAAGGAGGAAACAAGCAAGAGAACGAGA
The DNA here is from genome assembly GCF_001515645.1 of Sinocyclocheilus grahami. Classification (NCBI taxonomy): domain Eukaryota; kingdom Metazoa; phylum Chordata; class Actinopteri; order Cypriniformes; family Cyprinidae; genus Sinocyclocheilus; species Sinocyclocheilus grahami. Next base: position 62,604 of record NW_015505530.1, read on the forward strand.
GAATGAAGGGCAAAGTGAGGGTATTCCAGGAGGGTTTAGAGCCGTTGGCTGTAATCATATAATTGTAGGATATCCTCTCTCTGAGCTCTACTATTCCAGTGGATGGTGGGCCTCTTAATGACCCTTGACCTTTGTGATCCCTTGACCTTGAGAACGGGAGTTGAGGGAAACAGATTGGAGAAGATGTCAAATCTGCAGCATTTATCCGTCAGTACTGTATTTAACTCAGGAGTGAGGTGGGTTATGACCAGATGCATGCTGGAGTATTTGTGCTGTAGTGTGTATATGAATCTGTTTCAGGGTTATCGGTCAAGTTTGGGTGAAACTGTCCCCTGATGAACTTATGGTATTTTTTGTGAACTTCACTTGTTCACGTGACTTATATTAGTATGTATATCTCACATAGTATATGTTACCGTAAGGTGGCCAGAATTCTGAAATGAAAACCTGGGACATTTTCTTAATTACATAATTACTATTATACTCCTATTATAATTAATCATTATAAATGTTTATGGATCAAACTGATCCTAACTTGTTTTAATACAATTGATCAAAATTCACACTATAAAATATTAAATAGTAAACATTGCATATAGCAGACCAAAACAATATTATAAAATTATGACCATATTTAACATTTCCTAATGCTGTTAATATTTTCATTTTCATAAACATATGTTGCGTGTTTGCGGTTACAGTGCTGTTCATATAGACACTTCAGTTCTAGCCTTAATACTTGTATCCTTTGCAAACTGCTTAGGCATTTGTCATGCATTACTCAATATATGCACTCTCTTAAGAGTTGTTTTGGTTACACATTGTCTGCCAAGAGCATAAACATAAAGCTTAATAAATATGAGTGCTTTAGTAAATCTGGGTCTTCGTCAAAGATCACTGGATCTGGCAACCTTGTGTTCCCTGCTCCTATCCTAATATGTGATGGACTTAGAGGAGGAAATATTTGGGGAGATTCCGAGAACTTTCCAACGTCCATTCACCCAATCCAGCAATGATCTGGGAAATCCAAGCAAAATTGCAGGATGCTGTTTCACAGATTGGAATAAAGTGCAGAACTGTGAAGGGCAGATTGAGAGTCTTAAGCCACCCTGAGTGTTGTCCTTGTACTCTTTCATGCTCATGATATGAAAAAATTAGCAGTACTGCATGTGACATTGAAGTGTTTGTATTGAAATGAGCATTGGCTAGTTTAGAGCTGCCGCTCATGGGGATATTCTGTATATTGTTTTTACTGCTTTGTTAAAAGCCATTGGTGTTTCTGAGTGAAGCAAACCAGCTCTTCCTGTTTTCATTTCAGCTTAATGCTAGCTCCAATTCTCTTTTTTATTTTTCTATTTTGCTCAATCCTTGTTGTTCTTAAACCACAGAACATTTCAATACACAGGATTTTGAATGTTCTAAGAAGCCACTGTTTCTGATTGCACAGAATTCTTGAAATGTGAGAACTACATGATAAAAACGTGAATGTTGGAGATAAAGTTAATGTGGCTTTACAGTAGAGTTTTAGACTAATGAGATTTCAAAATGGGTGAGTTTGGAATTATAGAGCATGATCTGAATTCCGTTTACATTGGTTCTGTTGTCTTGTGTTGTCTCCATAGCACTGGGAATAAGTTTCTTTGCATCAAAGAATCCTGAAAAAAAGTATTACTGTTTCTATAAAAATATTAAGTAGCAAGTAATGGCTGCTGAAAATTCAGCTTTGTCATTACAGGAATAAATTACATTTTAAAATATGCACACTATTACTGTTTTATTTAATTTTTTGATCAAATAAATGCTGCCTTTGTGAGCATGAGAATTTTGTATTATTATTTATTATTTTAAAAAACTATTTTTTTTTATGGTAGTGTGTACATATACTGTATATAGTATCTATGTGTGTGTGATGTTTAGTGGTCATCTTGGTGATTGTGTGTTGGTTTTCTCTGTGTGTGTGTGTTCTCACACTTGATTGGTTGATTCTGGCATATTATTGTCAGAGGTCAATTAGTAAAACCTCTTGCCGACCATCCCTCCCTCTGATTGATCCTACTGTGTAAACACACATACACACACGCTTGCACACAGACTTCTGACAGGGGGCTTAGTACGTGCCATTTTGCACTGACAAATTAGATTCTTACCACTGTGTATCCTTAACCTTTGCATACCGGTCAAGCACTCACTAGATCCCTAAGAGACATAATAAACACACACATAATAAACAATGATTTCACAACCTGCAGTAGTTGCTGGTCTCTGCTCAGAAGGTTTTGGAGTATAAAGCAGTAAACTAGGTTAATCTATAAAATTCTACAAAACTATTAAGTAGCACAACTGTTGTCAACATTGATAATGATGAGAAATGTTTCTTAAGAACCAAATCAGCATATTGGAATGATTTCTAAAGGATCATGTGACACTGAAGACTAGATTAATGGCTGCTGAAAATTCAGCTTTATCACAGAAGTACAATATGTCTTGAAATTATTAAAAAAATAAAAAGTAAAATTTTAAATTGTAATAATATTACAGTTTTTGCTATACATTTGATCAAATATAAATAGCCTTGGTGAGCATAAGAGACTTTTTACTAAATAACCCCGTTCACTTACTAACCCCATTAATTAGGCACTGTCTAAAGATATGTTAAAGATTTCTAATCCCAAGCTGATTTTTTTTTGCACAATATGAGAAAAGAATATCTGTCTAGAATTGATTCGTTTTTTCGATCTGCCACAGTAGTTGTGTTTCTGTTTGATTGGCATTTTTTTCTACAGTTTTGTGCAGTGCAGCAGACGGACTGTGAACTGTCCATGGGCATGCGTTTAAGGCTTAGACTAGTTAGCACAAACTTTCAATTCCTGCAAAAAGGCCAATTCCAAAATTCATAGTTGATGTAGAGGAGAAACTACTTTTTTGGAAAACTACGGTTTACGCTTTTGGAGAGATGGTAAATTTCCACTCAGTGGTGACCTATGAAAACTAAATATTATTTGCTTCTGCTCCATCATAATCCATCTTAGCAAGGTTCTTTTAGCTACTTGTGTGGCAGCAGACAAATAAACTTAAAAGAGCCGGTGCTTAGAAGTTTGAGGGTGACATTTGACAGCAATTGTTCAAAAATTCAAAGGCTTCTTGTAAGCACCTACCACATTCCTTTTTTCAAGTTGAATTTGACTTATTTTCTAATGGAGGAGGCGAAATGGCTAGCAAACATATTACCCATGAAGTAGACTTCTGAACAAAGCATCAAACGAGAGTTCTGTTTGAAATATGACTAAGGAATATTTTCACATGCTCCAAAATGCAGGAGAGCCAGACTCCAATTTTTTCTGACCCATTTTATAAATCTACCTACATGTAATGCTGAATTGAATTGTGGCTGCGAGGAACACCAAGAAGCAAGATCAACAAACATCTGTGAATATCAGTAGTTTTACTGTGTTCGTTTTACCCAACTATTAATTTTAAAAACTTTGTTCAATTTACTTAAATATATTAAAAGTTTTGACTTACTGCGTACTGCTGGAAATAACAACAGACCAGATCAGAGCGAGACATTGGCAGAAGACCGTTGAATTGTTACGGCATTTTCTGTTCTGCATTTGGTTTAACATTTCAGATTGTCAAATGGCAGGCCCAGTAATGATATATGTGATTACTTGTAGCTAATTTGCACATCAGTTCATTAAAATTAACCAAATTATTTGAAATGCTGATGAATTAATATCAACTAATCTTATCGATGTTCGGTTCCCAAGGCCACTGTGGTTGGTAGGGAAAATTCTGTACAGAATTGACTTATTAGGTATGATACATTCATTTTATTATTTATTGATTTTATTAATTGAATGATTTATTATTGCATTTTTTAAAATTAAGTTTAATATATAAAAAATGACAGCCCTAATTTTAACACTTTAACGTTAACTTTTATTTTGAATAAGGTTTTGAAAAGAAACATCCTCCTTGTAAATAGTGAGATTAACTAAATCCTCACCTTCAATTCTTAGCCTCATCGTTTTCTCTCTGTTTGTCCTTTCTCAAATCGTTGACGCACTGATGAACCGCAAGTCTCTCCAGATCAGACACACTGCAGTGGGCAAATAATCGCTCCCAGATTAGCTCAGGTTATTGTGTTTATTTTTCACAACTGCTGAGATATTAACTACCTAATCAGCCACAGCTGTGTCCGCCCCTCTTTCTGTTTACAAGAAAAATTAGCAGCACCTAATTATCTAACTGAGGTGCTCAGATGCAAAGGCCTTAGTTTCGCTTCTAAAGAAGTAAGGAATTCTAAAGATGGGTTAGTATTCCTAAATACTTAACCAGTTGCCTTGGAATGTTTCCACTCTACTTTGCCAGAACGCCAGAATGAGCCCATGTTGAGATAAGATCACTATGCACAGCATACTATCACATCTGTATTTACTTCACACGTGAAATGTGACTAAACTTGAGGGTTTATTACTGGGATGTTATCTCTCCTGTCTTAAAATGTCAACTTGTTTCCTGTATTATGTGTATATCCAACCCAAATTGGGTTCAGGACACCTGAGTAGTTCACTAGAAAATGATGGTAAGTAAATAATTATCTTGAGTTTTCATATTGTTCAATACCAGTATGACTTTCTGTGGGACACAAAAGTGAAACAATGAAACATACTTACTTTCAGACAATGAAAGTCAGTGGGGTCCGGTGGTGTTTTGGACTTTAATATGTGGAGAAAAGTAGTTTAAACATTCTTTAAAATGTCTACTTTTGTGTCCTACAGTAGAAAGATAATCACACAGGTTTAAAACGTTATGAGGTTGAGTAAAATAAATGATGAACAAATTTTCCTTTTTGGATGATCTAGCTATTAAATAAAAGACCTGAAAGTTCAAAATATTGCACTTGTTAAATTAAACATCAGTGTGGTCTGCATAAAATCAGGGAGAATTTGGGGCAAATCACAGACTCATGTTTCATGTTTCTTGATCCACTAATATTCTATCAGAAGTGGAATCAGTACATTAGAAGCATTTCCAAATCCATGCTCATTCATGAGTGCACAGGTTATCTCAGGTGAGAAGGCAGAGATAGTATGAAGATGAAGACATAGTTTTCTGCTGTGACCCTCATGTTTCCACATGTAGCAGGTCTGATGTAGAAGCCAAGGGTAGATTTCACTGGGTAGCAGAAGCTGGACAGATGATCACTATCTTTGATGTTGAACTTTTGCCAAGCCTTGGCTCTATTAGCTGTCTGTCTACAGAGCCAAGTGCACATTGTAGCATAGTTAGAGGGTTTATAAATATGGAAGAAATTGTATTTATTGCTTAACATTCATTTGAGAAGCAATAGACCAGAAAGTTTTGTTTTAGTACTGCGCACCATCATTAAAAACCTTTAGTCGAGGTTATAAGATGTTAGAATTCAGTCTGTAAATTGGGGTTTCTCCAACTATGGGCACTTTTGGACTTTTAGAAAATAAACACTTTTAAAACATTTTTGTTTACACTCTCACTAGTTTATTTAATTTGTCTGCAGAGAGTGTCCAGCAGTGGATATACAGTACATGTGTTTCTCTGAAATTCATGATCATTTCATTTTCCACCACATCTCAAATGGCGTTTTGTGTTTAATAAAATTTTTTGGTGGGAATGAAGGTGATGGAAACAATATTTAAAATATTTACACATTGGAAATGCTACATTGATTTGTTTGTTTACACATACACTAACTTTTGAAAGAAAAACTTTAGTTGCCAAATGGTTGGGTATGGAGGAAATTAATATAATACAATATAAGTTTCAGCAATGAGCTGCCTCTCGATATTTCAGCCGAACAAATTTTACATTACTGTAAATAATAATTTACTATTAATTTTTTGTTCATCTGCACTGTTGACACGTTTACATGTTGTAGCTTATCCATGTTGTGTACATGAAATAGAACTTGAAACAGTCAAAACTTCACTGTTCCAGGCAATGATTTCAGGCCTCCAAAACCATTTCAACCAAATTTTTGATATATTAGATGAATGTCATTGGTTTCAAAAATGTTGGTGCCTCACTATTGAAAATCATACATGAACAGCATTTGAAAATTAGCAAAGATAAATATTGAAGGCAGAAAAAAGAAATCTGTTTGCTTCAAATTAAAATCAGCCCTGATATATAAAAATGCCAAAGTTGACGAAACACCCGTGTTATTTTTATTTCATTGAAATGTATGAAGTCACCAATATATGTTGTGAAAGACATGTAGATTGATGTGTGTGGGGGGTGTGTGATAGATAGAGAGAGAGAAAATTCTCCTCGGCTAAGCTCTATGACCTAGTGAATCAGTGTTAGCAAAGGCTGAGCTGTTCTTGATCTGTTTACAGAAGGAGGAGTGTGGGAGATAAGAGAGACACAGATGAACGTCTATACAGACGCTTCAGCTCTGAATCACAGAGGGTGGTGGACAAGAAATAGCAGCCTCATTCAGATTGATAAGAAAAAGAAGTGCTTGAGTGCCAATAGAACGGGAATGTTCTTGTGTTTCTATAGCCCCATTCAAGAGCTGCTTTCAGATGTGTTTACAAATGACAAATATTTGAGCCAACAAATTAAGCAAGTGATTTAGACTACATATCCAGGGCTTGTTTTATATCCAGTGCTGTTTCAGCACTGAAAATGATGGGGTTTTTTTAACCGCAGAAGTTCATGTGTTTATTTGCCCTTTCTTCTCGTGTGGGGGGCCTGTAATGTGAGATGCGGTTTTGCCAATCACTGATCAAACTCTAGAAGACGTGACCTGAGGTGAAAAGCCAGTCTGTATCATTTGCTTCTGTCTTTCCCTTGCCCTCAGTGTGTGCTGATTTGGGAAGGGTTCCATATCTCCACATGCTGTCGGGCGGCTGCCAGAAAGGGCAATCGTTTTGCTACCTTTTCAGCAGCAGACATACTGTAAGTGATTAGCAGGTGAAGAATCGGCCATGTGCTTGGGGTCACGCTGCACCGGGCTGGAAATTTCCAAAGCAAACAAATGCACTAATAGCAGCTATCTTGAGGAAGTGGGTTGTATTGTGTCTGCAATTTTCGATAAAGCAAATATATATTCTTCACCTTATTCAAATAGAGCTTTCCTGCAATCAACTGTATGGTTTCATTATTAGGGTAATTTGTCATTTGAGAGAAAAGTTTGAAATAATAATTTGCTTATTGATTTGATTTGTACAAATGCCAAAGGATTTGTTAACATTAGTTTAATCAAAAAATGTTTTTGTTAGTTCAAGACTGCCAATGAATATTGGATATCATGCACTAACAAGAAAATGTTTTTGCAACAGCATTTATTAATCTGGGTTACTGTATAAATATACTATTTTACTATACTATTATATATAATTTTATGTATAATTATATAAATTTTAAATATAAAAATATACAGTACTGAGTACTGTAAGTTTGAGGTCATTAGAAGTGTCTTGTGCTTACCAAGGTTTCATTTATTTGATCAAACATATTTTTCACATATTGTGGAATATTATTACATTTTAAAATATGTATTTATTCCTGTGATGGCAAAGCTGAATTTTCAGCAGCCATTCCTCCAGTCTTCAGTGTCACATGATCCTTCATAAATCATTGTAATATGACTATTTGGTGCTCAAGAAACATTTCTTATTTGCATCAATGTTGAAAATGGTTGTGTTGCTTATTATTTTTGTGGAAACCATGATGCATTTGTTTTTTGGATTCTTTGATGAATAGAAAGTTAAAAATGGCATTTATTTTAAATGGAAATCCTTTGTAACATTATAAATGTCTTTACTGTCACTTTGGATCAGTTGAATGTATCCTTGCTGAATAGTATTAGTATTACTATTCTCAGTATTAATTTCTTTAAAAATATAATTCTGACCCCAAACTTTTGAACTGTAGCATATGAATTTTATAAATGTATGATTATATATATATTCATGTATTAAAGTATATTTCTATATAATATATTTATGCATTTATTATTTATAGAAATTAACATTAACCAAGATTAATAAAAGCTAGCACGCGCCTGTGTCGTTTCATTTTCTACAGTGCTTTTCTGTGGATCTAGTGAAACCAAAAAAACTTAAACAATTTGGCTGTTTTGACTTATTGAAAAAGAAAAATTCAAAACATGGTTTCTAAATGAGTGATTTCAAAACATGGTTTCTTAAAAAAAAAAAGTTTTCCAGTTAAAATATCTTAAATATCAGTATATTTTGTCCTTCAGATTTTGACTTATAATTAAATGTTTATATTTGAAACATTAAATTTCTTGGTGCAGTAATGCTAGAAACTGAACACTTAAAGCCCGTTCTGACCAAGAATGATAACTATAACTATATTATTATCCTCACCAATGCACAATATCATTGTTTATTGTAAGCATAAGCTTCCATTATGTCGTCTGCCACTTGCTCGAGTAGGATGGATTCTGATTGGCTGCCAATGCTTTTATCATTCATAAGCTAGAAAAAAAAAGTTTTGAAAGTGATTCCAATGATACTGTTCCTCTGTGCTGTTATTGTTATAGTTGTGGTGTGGACTCTGCTATTCTTTTAATTTTAGAATGAGATCTAAACCTGCATCTTTATTGTTATCGTTATCATCCTTGGTGTGAATGTGCCTTTATTCAAGAGATTTTGACTGGAAAACAATTTAAAAAATGAACTGAAGAATGAAACTGAGAAACTTTGTTCTCTTGCAAAGGGATTCCGTTCCCAGAGAAACTTTGCGTTCATTTGCAAAAGCACTGAAATAATTTTTTTCCTTCCACCTCATATTTTGTGAACGTTAAAGTTTTGCAAGAGAACACAAAATTGATAATTTATGATTAAGTATAATTTTTCCTCCTATTTCATTTTTAAATCATCAATTTGTCACTTTAGGGGCTCCCTAGGAAACCATTTTTGGTTACACTTTATTTTGAGGTGTCTTTGTTACATTGTAATATATACTTACTTTATGGTTAGGGTTAGGATTAGGGTTTGGCTTAGGGTTACTTGCATGTGATTATGCATAATTAATTGTTATTATAATAGTAAGTACATGTAACATGTGTAACAAGGACACCGTAAATAAAGTGTTACCCATTTTTTTTATTACAAGATGCCTGTACACAATCGAAGTAATATCTTTGCTTGATCACAATGTAGAAGAAGCGTGGGTAGGTTTTCCTGAGACTGATCTAATGGAACTCTGGGAGACAGGGAATCTGGTGATGTCGTTTCAACAGCTTAACCATTTATGATGCTTTTACTGCATGCCTGAATGACAAAGGCATCACGTAACAGCTCATGCTGAAACACAGCCTTGCATGTGCCACCCCTTCTCAGATGCTGGTTGTTAGCTTTCTTCCACTTATGTTTTTATGTAAATCGGTTTAATTGCTGTCCGTTAAAGGTCTTACTTCAGTATGGTGTCAAAGTGAAGTACCTGCATCCAGAAAGCCCAAATCAAAAGAAACAGTGACCAGAACCCCCCAAAAAACCTGTAGAAAAACAAGGGCAGCTCAGGATGATGGTTTGGCTCGGGTGCACTTGGCCCGAGGTTGAATTATTGTTAAATGGAGCAGTTGGCCGTGTATCAGGGCAGTTTGAAAGTGTCTCTGACAGTCTAATGCCATTGTTGGAGCAAAGATGAGGAGTCGTGTTGTATCTGGCTAGGTGCAGGAGAGCAGAGAGCAGGGCTTGGCATGTTTAATATAATACGTTTCAGAGCAGCCCAGGGGGACCAGGCTTTCCAAAGGATCCCCTGTATAGAACCCCTGCACAGTGGTGCATATATACCGCATGCTTTACAGTACAGATGAGACGTACAAAATGACTGACTGGAAGACTATAGAAAGCAGAGTTATGATAATGACCATTATCTTGATAAATCTGCATTTGTGTTGCACGATTTGGAGCCAGGATTGTCCTAAATGGTCAATAAATTGCCAAAAGATGAAAACTTAATTAGAATTTCAACTGTACTTTGTTTAAAGATCGCATTCTAGAATGGCTCATTTTATTGACAATCCTTGACAAGCTTTCACAAAGCCAATATTTACAAAATTAGTTGCCAGTCCTATAGCATAGTGAACATAACAATCAGACAACAGTATATCTGTCAGTAGACCTATAAGGCAACTATTCGTTAGTGTTGAGATGTCATACCAAAGAGTGTTATCCAAAGATAGAACCCTCAATAGCTAATGCCTTTATGTCCGTTAGATATCCTTTCATTACAACAGAATTATAGCTAGTCATAGAGTAGCAGTAGAAGTGATGCATGTTCTCCACACTAAAGGACAGCTGCCTGGACGCACATTTACAATTACTGCCAAAATGGCAAGATGTTGCATTGAGAAAACAACAGAGCACTCCAGAGAATCGTTAACCGAGTCCAGGCTTTGCCTTTTAGTTAGTGAGAGTAGAAGCGTTCTAAAAGGCAATATTTGTGCAATCAGTGCAGCATAATATTTATTCTATTCCATGTCAGTGGTGTTCTGTGAACACCTGACAGAACCTCTGAAGCTTTTCAAAAAATGAATTACAAAAAATGTTGTATCAGCATTTTCCTGTTACCATGGGTGTCATTTATGGAGGGGACAGTGGGCATTTGGAGCTTGACATAGACAGTTTTGTCACATTTACTTTATGAAACTGCTTGTAGCAGCAGCATTTGTCTATGACAGAGAGGAAGCATCTCAATCTCAGTATGAGAAAATGCTTCGCATAATTTGAACCATTTGGCTGTTTTGGCTTTAAAACGTTGGCTTAAAATAAGTTGAAAAAAATTCTAATTAGTTTTAGAATTTAAAAAATGGTTTTCCAGTTAAAATATCTTGAATACAATCTGCACTGGCAGATTTTTACTTGTTTAAATTTAGACCAATTTAAACTCATCTGTTGGTGCAGTAAGAGAAGATAATTCAAGTACACTTATTCAAGATATTTTAACTGGAAAACAATGTTTAAAAAAATCCAAAACTTATTAGGAAACCATTTTTGAAGTGTTTTGTTTTGTTTTGTTTCATTTTATATTACTCAAGATATACTCTATGAAAGTCTTAAAGGGATAGTTCACCCAAAAATGAAAATGTGATGTTTATCTGCTTACCCCCAGGGCATCCAAGATGTAGTTGACTTTGTTTCTTCAGTAGAACACAAACAAAGATTTTTTTAACTCAAACCGTTGCAGTCTGTCAGTCATATAATGGAAGGGAATGGGAATCACGGCTTTGAGAGTCAAAAAAACATACACAAACAAAACCAAATTAAACCCTGCAGCTCGTGATGATACATTGATGTGTAAAGACATGAATCGATCAGTCTGTGCAAGAAACTGAACAGTATTTATATAGGTTTTTTTACCTCTGATTCACTGCAATGTCCGAACTGTCCTGAGCGCGTTCTCAACAGCCGGCGCGTGATGCGTCTTCTTCTTTTTCTTGCTTTACGGCAGATCACAGACTTATAAGTGCATTACCACCACCTATCTCTCAAATGGACCATTGACACTCCTAATTGAGATTGTAGATAGAGTGTCAATGGTCCATTTGAGAGAGAGGTTTTGTTTGTGTATGTTCTTTTGACTCTCAAAGCCATGATTCCAATTCACTTCCATTATATGATTGACAGACTGCAACGGTTTGAGTTAAAAATCTTCGTTTGTGTTCTGCTGAAGAAACAAAGTGAACTACATCTTGGATGCCCTGGGGGTAAGCAGATAAACATACATTTTTCTTTTTGGGTGAACTATCCCTTTAATATCTTGGTTAATCTCCATTTAATGATTAAACAATGGAAAATAAGACTGAAGTTTTGTAGTTTTGAAATTAGCCAATTTTATGCTACAATCCTAATATGCTTTATCAAAACAGTAGAAGATTTTTTAAAATTATGTCTGCATGACCTAATTAATATTCATGTGTTGAGCCTTTGCCATTTTGTGATGTCACAGCCAGAACACTGCCTGCAATACAACAGTGATGCCCATCCTTGCTAACATGGTGTTAGTCCAGAAGGTCCTTACTGTGCTCTATTAAAGTTATAATTCATGTGACTTCTCTACCTCTAAGCCTACCTGAGCATGGCGGACATGACAGAACCTTTGAAGAGTCCCTTTGCGGGCCCGGTGATGGATCTGCCGTATCAGGGCACATGCAGGGCCCAGAGGAGCTGGTCCAGTGGCCTGCATAATGTCTGCTCTTCACAGAACCTCCAGCTGCATAATTGAGCTGTAATTAGGACTGGCAAAACAGTGCAGAAATGTCAGAGTAGCCGAAGTTAAATGAAGATATGTTAAATGTAGTGATGTCTCTGAGCTGAAGTTTAAAAGCCAGTGGAGAGGAAATTTATGAGAGAGAGAGAGAGTCTGTATTAAACAGTTAACCACATTCAGCCACTTTAATAGTATTAGTCAGATTGGTGATTGCAGGCATTGTGGCAAACAGCACATATTATTAATGAATGTTTGTAAAGCTATGTAAATAATTAGCACCCTACGGACCTCATATGTCCTGTGTAACTGACAGCTATTATTAAATAAAGTAGAGCTTTTTTTTTTTTAAATAGCTCCGTGGAATACAAAAAACAAACAAACAAAAAAACACACATTTCTTAAATTATTTAAGCAAATGCGCCGAGTAAAGATTTGGATAAAGATTAGTCAAAACCAATTAAATCTCTGGTCCAAAGCATGTCTTTTTATTACAATGTGTCCAAATATCTGTATTTTGATTCCTATCATCCCATGTTCAAAATCCGACTCATTCCCACAACTGCACCCGACAGAGGGGAGTCAAGAGGTTCCAGCACAGGCTTGTAAGCCGATTACATAGTGCCAAAATGGGGAAACAAGACACTAGCAGCCCATTACCTCAATCACGACAGAATTATGATATTTCCTTCAGTTCACTCCCTGCTGGGATTTGCCAGTTTCTCCACATTTGCTGTTTGGGTTTGTCAGTGTGGAAGGATGGAGGTGGTGGACCTTTAATCACTCGCAGATTAAAGTCATCTATTATCCGTCACAGGAAACGGTTTATGTTAATAGGACAATTGCCTGGTCTTTTCATAAAAGTCAATTGCCTGCCGTCATTAAAACACATCAGTGAAACTAATTTGAGGATTTTACCTTCAAGGCAGTTGTTCACAGTATCCTTTGATATTTTTTAAAACTAAAATACATAGAACATAATCATTATAGTTTGAGTCAGTATTTGTGAATTAGAATTAGATCTTATAGCCAAGGTTTAAAAAAAAAAAAATTATGTAATGCCAAAGCATTTTAGGGCTTTCTTGTTGGAGTTGTTTGTTCAATTTGCATTTCTGTGCTCTTTATTTTAACTTATTTCATATAACCTATTTAATATATTCTAATGTTAAATATTATTCAAATATATGGTTGGTCTAATATTTATTAAAATAAACTTTTATTCAGGAAGAATGTATTAAAATGTTATCAAAAGTACCGTATTGGCCCGAATATAAGACGACCCCCCTTTTTCCAGATGTACCTTTTGGAAAAAGGCTTTTTAAAAACCAAATCTTGTTTTTTCTCAGTAAAACACATTTTGTCTTCAATTATTTTCATATTGCATATTTTTCCTATTTTAATTTTTGTTTTGAAAGTATGGTAAAAACTGGTCAAATGTACCAACAATCACATTTAAAAAAGATACACTTTTTGATATACCATAAAAAAAAAACAGGTAGCCCATCTGAATTAGGGCATTTAGGCTATCCATCTAATAGTAGCCTACCAAAATCTTATTAACAGTAGAAGTTAAGTCTTACTGTAGTCTTCAAATCTGGATACTGTCTTCCGTTTTAAAATCACAAAGGGAGTTTGGTCCCATCAGGCAAACGTGACAGTCACGACTCATGCAGCTGTAAGGTTTTCTTTTTCTTTTGTTTTTACTCGCGATCTTTACAACACGCATTACATTACGTATTTCATGGTACACTCGTTTTATGCGTATTTGGCGCCACCTATTGTGTGTATTATTGACATGTCAAAGTCTAGACCCTGAATATAAGACGACCGTGTTTTTTCAGATGTATTTCCAAGAATAAAACATCGTCTTATATTCGGGTCAATACGGTAACAGTAAATACATTTACGATTTAAAAAAGATTTCTATTTTAAATAATTGCTCTTTTAAACTTTCTATTCATCAAATAATCCTCGAAAATATATCACAATTTACAAAAATATAAAGCAGCACAACTATTTTTAACATTGATAATAATAGGAAATGTTACTTGAGCACCAAATCAGAATATTAGAATGATTACTGAAGGATCATGTGACACTGAAAACTGGAGTAATGGCTGCTGAAAACTCAGTTTTACCGCCAAATGAATATATTACATTTTATAAAAAAAAAAAGATAAAATCTTACTGACCCCAAACGTCTGTTGTAGTTGCACAATCAAGCTGTTTTCCATTTGATTTCCATTTGATCACCTGATGAAAGGCTTACATCATCTTTTGATGACAGCTTTAAAATAATAAGATCTTTATTCCAGAAATAAAGACACTTATATTTATTTAAAAAATGGCTTTAAGGATGTTTGAGACCACATTGGCTTGTCCTGTCAGACTGTGATTGTGTGATGTTGTTTTAAGAGAGAGAACTAGGGAGTAGAGGAAGTGATGTTTAAAAATTATCAGTTAGATCCGTCCATCAGCCATAATCTGGTAATCACATGAGTGCTGGTTAATTTCCTGTGAGGGTTCAGGGCCGTACTGACTCACACCCGCAGGGGTCTGCGAGTCAATGATTCATCCACCAGCTACTCTCAACATTATATACATCAAATGTACAAGTGACGTAAAATTTACGTTAGCAAGTTCGTATATGGGCGTAAGCTAAAACAAGATGTTTAGAGAAAGAAAAACTATGTAACAGTTCATGTCAGAGCTAAAGTTCAGGTGGTTTATTTGTTTTAACAGTCATGTGACATATGGAAATGTTTTCTGGAGCATTTGAGAAGTTGGCTGTAAATTCGAAGTAAAAGGTGACCGAGAGAGCCACAGACTCACGGGAAGAAACTATCAAATATCTGGACCCATTGTTTTTTTGCAAATCCACCAAATTTTGACTCACCAAGAGACATAAAACTCCTTTGGTAGCTCGCTGTTTCCATGAATCGTTCACTTGTACATGTATTGGATTTCTTTTTTCCCTAAACAAAGAGTTGCTGTACAAGGTCTCTCAGCAGAGGCAAATGGTGGTTTATAACAAGGTTTTTTTTTGTGGTGGTGAAATTTATATTGATATAGTTAGGAAAAACAACTGGTCTCACCCGGCCATTTATCCTTCATTTGGCCCTTTGTTGCATTTTTAAAAAATAAAATCAAAGAAACTGTCATATTCTTGTGGCTTCAAGGATAAATTATATGCAAAATCATCAATCCTGCTAGTTCTATTAGGATTGTAGCCATAGCCATACTACGTTGTATGTTATTGCATTGTTTCCATGCCATGGTTACTATCATTACTGTTTAGTTTGGCAAATTTAAATCTATTACTGTTATGTGATGGTTTTCTTACAGAATCCTCTCTTCTGTTTAGTTTTTCAAGACTACCTTAAGAATGATAGACTGGAGGGCCGTCCCATGTCGAATTACGCAATCTCTGCAATTACTAACAGTGATGAGTCTAATGTGGAACTGCTTGTATCAAAGCGATATTTGATTACAGTGTAGATTTACCTTCCTGGCTCGGTCCTTAAAGCTCAAGACCCAGCTAAGGGACAGAGCATGTGTATATGGAAGGTTTGGGAGCTCTGCAGAGAGAGGAGAACACATGTTAACCATTAATTTCTGTATTACCATTTTTCACCCTGTCAGGACGTGCAGTAACATGGTGAGAGCTGTTCAGTGTACGAGGTAATGCAGGCTGAGTTAAACTAAGCAGGACTGAGGAAACCAGCAGCAGAAAGCAAATCAGAGAGAGGGAACACTATACAGGGGAACAGATATGCTAACTTGCGGATTTGTAGTCGTTTTCATAAGACATTTGTGCACGTATCTGTTTGAGGACTTATACTTCAAGTTTACACCAAGAATGAAACCAGTTCAAAGCTGTTGACTGTTTAACAACAAAAGCCATGGATGTATGGACCTTATTTAAAAGGATAGTTTGCACAAAACAGCTTTTCATCATTTCCTCATCCTCGTATTGTTACAAACTTGCATGACCTCCTTTCTCTTGTGGAACACAAAATGAGAAATAAAAAGAACAAAAACGCATCATAAAAGTGGTTCATATGACTTTCACGGTTTCCCAAGTCGTCTTAAGTCATATGATATCCTTATGATAAGAACAATTTAAGTCATTATTAATAATCTTCTCATTCAGTGAGCTGTTAACAGCTGCAACCTGATCATTGAGTCAGTGAGTTGAATTTGAGAAACGGATCAGTATGATTCATGAACAAATTATTTTGTGAACTAGATCTACTGATTCATTGAAAAGATCTGACTCCAAAAAAAATGTTCCCTTGACCAATTGGACATTGTTACTTCTCTCAGGAACTCTCATGAAAGCACTAAGGGCATTTCAAAATTTTCAAGTGAAATGATGTCTTTCAAATTTCAGTCTGTTCCTCTTCAGAAGATGCCGTACAGACCATTTTTTATGGCGTAAAAGATGGTCTTTTTGAAGTAAAAGATCCAGTTTCCACCCACTGCAAAGCTTTAAAATGTCTTTTTTTGTGTTCCATAAAAAAGGAAGTCTGGTTTAAGAGTAATTTGGAGTAAATAATAACACAGTTTTCGTTTCTATGCGAACTAATCCTTTAACCTTCACCCGATACAGATGAAGTCCAACAGTCTGCCAACTCTTTACTTCTTTTCTTTATCTTTAGGTGCAAATAATACAATTTAACAGTCATCTAAACCACATCATTTCATAAAACCCCCTCTCTTTCTCGCGTTCGCTCTTTAATGGAACTCTCAGTAATAGTGCCACTTTTCTACAGCCCACTTCACAATGTATGTGATAAATACTTCTGGCTTTCTCGTTACAATGGTGTCACCCTCTCAGCAGCCCTCAAACTGCAAGCAGCCCTTTTTGTGTATGTGTATGGCTACCCTCTTGCTCTGTACAGGATAGTCCAGTCAAAAAACATTCTTCAAAATATCTTCTGACTGTTCAGCAGAAGAAAGAAAACCGTACAGAATTGGAACAACATAATGGTAAGTAAAAGGTGACAGAATTGTCAATTTTGGGTGGGCTGTGAGATTTTTGAGAGTGAGCACATTCTCAGGTGGAGGCATCCACATGTTATTTAACCTTTGCATAAAATGTATTGGTATGACATAAAAATCCTTTTAAAAATCTGAAATGTTTAGGTTTAAACAGAAGTGCAAGTTGGTGCATTTAATCTTTTTAAATGTTCTTCATATCCAGCCTGTAATCTGCAGTGACACAGCCTTGACGCCCATTTACTGTAAATCAACACCAAAGCGAAGTCATAAAACTTCCAACATCTTTTCATCTGCCAGACTGGTGGAGGCATTACCAGCTCATTTGCTCTCTCTTTCTTTCTTTCTTTCTTTCTTTCTTTCTTTCTTTCTTTCTTTCCCTGACTCCAGTTTCAACTCACACAGTAGTAGCTACCACAGAGGGACCGGTTAGGTCCAAATGAGCGTAGAGCACTGAGAGGATGTCAGCCTGCCATGGCGTCCCATTCCCAGCCAAACCTCCTCTCCGCTCTCCGCCCGTGGCCTTGCTGCATTTCAGTAATGGAAAATGGACCTTCCTCAGATTTTGATGGTTGATTGCAACCATGTGGGGAATGTATAAATTTTTTTAGTCCATTTTTAATGGCCATCTCACATTGCTCGTTCAGCTGACTGGTGTTGTTCATATTTATTTAGAAATTAGCTTTCTAAAAGTTGAAGGATTGTTAATTGGGGATGAGTCATTGTCATTTTCTCAGGTAAAGTTGCAATGGTATGATCAAAATTTCACCAGAACTGCCAAACTTAGAGCAGAAAACTTCTGGGCTTTGCCTTCGGATAGTAACAGCGGCCAATGAAGGCACAGGGACACGGTGAGAGTGTTTACAGCAGGATCAGAGAGGTGTCTGCCAGAGTAAATTTACTGGTGCGCTTGCGGGCCATGCTGCTCTGGGGTTTCTCACCCTTATGTGGCATTTGAGGGTCATTATACAATTACACATCTTTCAAATATAAGCAAAGTCATAAAACATGACGACAGCTTCTTGTGACATTAAACCTGCACTGGAAGACCTAATGATACAATGTAACAGTTTTGCTTTCTGAAGCTTTACTCATAGGACACTAAAATAATATTGATTGATGGTGATAGGACTCTGGAAAATGTAATCTTTAGTCTTTTTTGACATATCTCAGTGAGGAAAAAGCATTCGGGCTGCTCAGTGCACTTGGAAAGGGTTCAGGAACTTGTATTTCCACCTGTAGTTTGTATATGGGGGTCCTTTGAGAACCTGGCATTCTGAATTAATTCTATAAACAGACATAAGCATCATGCAGAGATGACTGAGCTCATGAAACTACTCAGAAACAAACATTATGACAGCTTTTGCACCACTGGACCTTTGTCCTTATCTTACCCATTGGAGCAAATTCCCAGTTCTCAATCTATTGGCAAATCACTACAATGTGTTTGGAACAGACATATTAAATGTGGTTAAAAATATCTAGGTTTCTGATTCTAGCATATTGCGATTGTTTGACATGTTTTAGCAAGCTTTTTAAAGTAACAGTACATGTATGAATGTTTTTAATTTTATTGTTGAATTTGGACATGTTGAGACCAAACTGCTGAACTGCTCCGTTAGACCTTTTTCCGCTGACAGTGACCTGCCTTTGTTTTATTCAAAATCCAACTTGACTGTAGCAAAACTTTTATAGCCTTAATCGTTCAGCTTCACACTTGGGATAAAAATTGCACTTTTGGCTGCGTTTCCCATCCGATCCTGAAACATTGCTCCAAATTATTCACATCTACCGATTTTTCACCTCACCCCTACGCCCACATCGGCTTATTTTAGTCTCTGCTTCCCGAGCGTTTTATCATCGGGGAGTCGCCCTGACATCTCTCTTACCTCAGCCCTTTTGTGCTTATGGCCTTCTGCGGTTCGAGCCTGCATCTCTGACATGTTCTCCTCCAGTGAATCTCAGAGATTTAGCCAGCGGGTCCATTACAAGCAGCTTCGGTACTGAGTCTCCAGCCCGCTTCTCATGGGAAGTGCTGGTCATCCTGTGTTAGGGTAATGTACATTACAAGTGGTGCAGTCATAAAGCTTCAAAAGCACACCATGAGTTAGAGCATGAATATAAGGCTTCAGGGACCAGAGTTGGAACTGAATCTGATTTACCTGCATTATTCGTAGTCTGGAGCAGGAAACTGCTGTATGGGTTAGGAGTAGAGAGTTCATTACTGTGGCCTCCAGTGCTTGTACCTTTTGGACTCTGTCCTGTTGGACTCTTTTAGATGTTCTCAGCTTCTCTTGTGATCAGCACATGCAGGCTTCAGTAACATGAAGTGAATTTCTTTAGAGAGACTAAGTGCTAGTTATTTACAAAAAAAAAACGGTTTTAATTTAGAATAGCTATTGGTTGTTAATTTAGAATAGCTATCGGTTTATTTTCTTAGAAATAGGGGTCAACTAGAATTTCATTTCATGAGTGTAAATTTGGGTTGAACTGACCACACAGGAAGTTGAATTTACTGAATTGATGTTCAACAGGTAATGGCATTGTGGGAAATTAAGTGTTCCTCCACCCTTGTCAATAAATTTGTTAAAGGGGTCATATGATGCGATTTAAATTTTTCTTTTCTCTTTGGAGTGTTACAAGCTCTTGGTGCATAAAGAAGATCTGTAAAGTTGCAAAGACTAAAGTCTCAAATCCAAAGAGATATTCTTTATAAAAGTTAAGAGTCAGCCACGCCTACCTAAAACGGCTCGTTCTAACACGCCCCCACATATCTACGTCACGATGTGGGAAGATTTGCATAACGGCGGCCAAATGTTCACGCAAAGAAAGAAGGCGTAACTTTTATTCTCGCTGTAGTATTGTTGTTGCCGCCGTCATGTAGTGAAGGCACTGTGTGTTTCGTTGTGAAAGCGAAACTACTTTGTTTGGCTTTCCAAAGAGGACGATATGGCTTCGTCATGCCTGTCGCTGAGGAAATACATCAACTTTGCGCTGTGGATCACCGGATCGGCTTTCACCGTGGACGAAGCGGAGTCCAGCCCGGGGTCGTCACATGTGGTTGCCGCA
>NW_015505530.1:83166-93709 GCF_001515645.1 Sinocyclocheilus grahami
ATGTGTTTCGTTGTGAAAGCAAAACTACTTTGTTTGGCCTTCCAAAAATGGACACGACTAGAAATCAGTGGTTAAGTTGTATTTACAACACTGTTCCAGATCACTTCAACCCAAATATTCAGATGTGTGCAGCACATTTTATGGAGGACTGTTTCCTGATCCTGGTAGAGTAGACTAAAATGCTGACTGTTCTGACTCACAGACTGTAAGTATGTTTTTATATTTAAAGAGTTTTTATATTTTATATTTAAATATTATATTTATAATATTATAATATTATAATATTATATTTAAAGCGAGTTTTTTGGGCAGTGTAGAGTAGGGCTTTAGGGATGGGCGATACCACTTATTTTGTTTTCGATACGATACCGATATTTTTCAAGGCAGTATCGTCGATACCGATACCGATACGATACTTCTGAACTAAACTTTTAAATGATGAAATGTATTCAATTATTAAATTACTAAGAGTAAAATGGGTAATGATAACCACTTAACTTTGTTTAAAACACATTTTAGCTTGTTGTTTGTCATTTCTCCGATCACAAATGCAGACATGGTTTTATGTTTACGCGGCGCGGTGCGATGCAACGCAACGCGTAAAAAGACAGTATAAATCATTATAATCCATAACTATGTCCCCATTGGATGCAACGAATGCCTCGATTATAATGTGTTTTCATGTTTTTGAATCATCGCTCTGGCCTGACGGGGCATCATCATAGTATGGTAAGGGGCGTAACATTTCCATCACACGCTTGAGGTATTCGGCCAATCATAACGCACTGGATAGCTGGCCAATCACAGCACACCTTGCTCATCAGAACGATGAGCTTTGTAAAAATCGACGCGTTTCAGAAAGGCGGGGCATAGAGGAGAAAAAATGATGTACAGTATGTGGAAAATAATATGTTTTTTTAACCTTAAACCGCATAAACACATTTCATTACACCAAATACACAAAATAATGTTCTTTTTAGCAACATCATATGACCCCTTTAAATATAAAGATGTATGTTGTGATTTGAGTCAATTAAGTTTCCATTTCAATCGATTCTCAAGGCTTTGTCAAACTTTTGTTAAAAAAGGATTCTCAGTTCAGTACTGAATGGCACTCAACATTGATTGCACTGTTGCTTGGCAAAGGTAAACAACCTATAATTACACCCTTGTTTCACGGGATGTGTGTGTCATGGCACAATGTGCCAAAAGTAAATTGATCCCATTATAATCAACGAAGCTGTCAGCGTTAGAAGCACCCATCTGTGACACAGTTTGAATAGGCCATATATTTCTGCTTGATGTCGGATTTTTTAAACTAGTTTCATGGATATACTGTATTGTAAATGGTAGAATAGAACCTTCAATGGTTGACACTTTTCTACCGTTGCATGGTATATAGAGCATTTAAAATTAAAGCTCACTTAAAAAATGATAATGAGCGAATCATGAGACAGCCATGATGTGCTCGATTGGATCTGAAAAAAGAGAGCATTCTCAATGCCTCATTAGCCTCATTAAATCTTCAACCTCATTCATAGTCCAAACACCTCGACAGGTCCCAGATGACAGTCAATTTCCTGTTCAACTGCAGGGCGATTCACAAACTCTGCCTGTCATTTATTTATGTCAGAAGCTTGCTAATCCTAATGGAATTAAACAAATGCACTTTTAATGAAACTTCTCATTCTGACTTTCTGCCTTGGTGTCATTTCTCTTAGTCTGACCATCCTCCCCTATCATTTTTAATGTTGTCTCCTTGGAAACTATCATCTAAACAGAAGCTTATGCATCCTCTTCTTTCCTGCTGTATCTTGGCTCTGGTTCATGCTGACGGGAGCATGTAAGTGTCTTATTACTGAAGACTCTGACCTATGGCTGCATCTATTCAGAGCCCATCCCTACAACGTTTTTACTCTCATTAATCTCTGCTGTTTTTGCTCAACCCTCTCTTTCTCTTTCTCCTTTCTGCTACATTAAGTGCTGCTCTATAAGGTATATGTGGGACTGTGGCCATAGGTTTGTTGGTGCCAGGAATAAGGGAATGAAAGAATTGTGTCTGATTTCTCTGCTGTAGTCCATATTACTGACGGCATTAATTAAGCATTTCTGAGCTTTGAAAGAAGAGAAAGAGCATAACTCCTCTCCTTAGGGACTGTGTAAACAGTATGTTTTCCGACTACCCCATACCTGCCTGTTAATGCATTTAACAGGGAATCACAGAACAGCATGGAAGATTTCCAAAATAAATTGACTGAGAATTGAGTATCCGTCACTAAATATATCATAGCATTATGTAATTATCTTTGGTATCAATTTTATGGTCTGCTATGATTGCCATTGATTGATTTATCCATTCATCCATCTAGCCATCCATTTTTTCTTTTGTTCTTATTATAGTGCTTTGTAAACAACTGTTCAAAAGTTTGGGAGCGGTAGAGTTTGTTTCTGGAAGAAGACTCTTATGCCCATCAAGGCTGCACTTATTTGATCAAAAATACAGAAAAAGCCATTTAAAATAACTGATTTCTGTTTTAAAATATTATTAAATGCAATTTATTCCTGTGATGGCAAAGCTAAATTTACAGCAGCCATCACTCAGGTCTCCAATGTCACATGATCTTGCAGAAATTAATTTAATGTTCTTATTTGGTGCTCAAGAACCATTCTTATTATGTAGAAATGTAGAAATCAGTTGTGCTACATAATATTTTTGAGGAATCTATGATGAAGATTTTCAGGATTCTTGGATGAATTGAAAGTCCAAAAGAACAGCATTTAATTAAAATGGAAATCTTTTGTAACATTATAAATGTCTTATAAATGTCACTTTTGATCAATTTATTGCATCTTTGCTGAATACAAGAGTAAATTTATTTTAGTTTCTTTTATGTTTTTTAACATTTAATGCTTTGCTTAATATTTAAGGCTAATTATGCCACCACAAAAGACTAAATATGACCAAATAATTTTTACCCTGTAAATGCCTTATACATAAAATTGAAATTATGTAATTTTATTGAAATTATCTCATCACTTGGCAATGTTTTATTATTATGTTTATTAAATATTATATTTATTTCCTAAAAGTACTAAAACGTTTGTTCATGGAACCACTATGGAACGAGAACCATAAAAGAGACAGGAATTGTTAAATTCTTCCCAGATATTCCCATCCCAAATTTTGTGTAATGTATTTTTATTTTTGTTGCACGAATACAATCAAGCTGTACATTTGTAACATCTCTTTGAGCAAAAACTAAAAGTTTCACATCTTCTGTTTCCTGGAGGTTTCAATAGAACAAGTGTACATGCATTATAATGACAGATCCATCCCAGAAAACTCTTGTTTGGTGTCAGACCTGGCCTGTCTTGTTGATCTGTCAAGTGCTGATGAGCTGCCAGAGATGAGTCATTTTAAGTCCTTTCCTTCATCTGCAGGGCTTTTAGTCCAGTAAGCAGTTGGGGACAAAACTCTCCTGGGCTTCCCCGAGACCTCCAAACACTCACTCTTTCTACACTGACCTTAAAATGAGGTCGAGCCTGCTGTCAAACAGATGAAAAGCATGATCTTCCCCAGGAGGAGAAACAATGTGAAGTGCATCCGCAGCCCTCCCTGCTTACATCCTTCGTGGAGGTGCTCATAATAGTGCCTGGTTCTGGACAGCCAAAGCAGAGGAGAGGGAAAATTCCTATTCTCTTGATGCAGAAGCTCATCTTTCTCTATTTATTTTTCCACTCTTCTCCTCCTCGTCTGTTCTCCAGGGTCTTTTGGTCTTAAGTGTTCTGTCCTGGACTGGAGAAAAGAGATTTGCATGGCTAAACACACATCATAATGTACAGCTATTTCTAGACTCTGTTTTTCCTTCATTTTTTATTTTAGTTGCCCTATAAATATGATTTTAGGGACAACTTGGGTGGTGGGGTTTTGACTTGAACTCTAGTCCCCTTGTAAATCAAACACTGCCATCTGTATATGCACTATGTGACTCTCCTTGTCTCCTCTACTCCAACATTGTTTACAAATATGTAGGACATCCCACTATCTCCTCTAACCTCTCTTCTGACCCTGAGGTCATGATCTCCATGATTTCTCCTCCCCTCGCGACGTTCCTTCCCAGTCAAATCTGATTCCATGGAAATCGATACAGCAGGATGAGGTTACTCCATCCCTTCTGCCTGTCCACTTGCCCTCGGAACGGACCAGCACTTCTCTCTCCCCTCAGTGAGTCACCTGCTCAAATGATGACTTCCTCCTCTCCACACTCATCCATACTCTCTGCTTTTTCTCTCGCTCTGTTTTTACAGCTCTCATCCCTCCTCTCCATTTCTCAATCACCTCCTTCTTTCTTCATGATGTTTTTGGCTGGAAAATGTGTTTTTACAACAACCAAAAAAAAAAATCGTCATGAATATCTTTTCATTGATTTATTATTTTTTATTATAAATTAATTGACCAAGTAGTTTTCCAACAGTGCTGGTATGCAATGGGACACACACACACACACACACACACGTCTTTACTTAGCTATCTAAATGGGGACATTACATCGACTTCTATTGTTTTTATATACACTTTTTAACCTAAAACCACCCCTAACCCTACCCCTCACAGAAACCTTTCTGCATTTTTACAATTTAAAAAAACGTTGTTTAATTTTTTATACCAGTTTTACAAATGAGGATGTCCCCAAATGGAGATTTTTTGGTGATTTTGTCAGGTTTTACTCACTTTTTGATAAATATGTTTTTTTTATTATTTTTTTCAAAATATGGTTAAGGAGGTTCCATCCCTTCTGCCTGTCCACTTGCCCTCGGAACGGACCAGCACTTCTCTCTCCCCTCAGTGAGTCACCTGCTCAAATGATGACTTCCTCCTCTCCACACTCATCCATACTCTCTGCTTTTTCTCTCGCTCTGTTTTTACAGCTCTCATCCCTCCTCTCCATTTCTCAATCACCTCCTTCTTTCTTCATGATGTTTTTGGCTGGAAAATGTGTTTTTACAACAACCAAAAAAAAAAATCGTCATGAATATCTTTTCATTGATTTATTATTTTTTATTATAAATTAATTGACCAAGTAGTTTTCCAACAGTGCTGGTATGCAATGGGACACACACACACACACACACACACGTCTTTACTTAGCTATCTAAATGGGGACATTACATCGACTTCTATTGTTTTTATATACACTTTTTAACCTAAAACCACCCCTAACCCTACCCCTCACAGAAACCTTTCTGCATTTTTACAATTTAAAAAAACGTTGTTTAATTTTTTATACCAGTTTTACAAATGAGGATGTCCCCAAATGGAGATTTTTTGGTGATTTTGTCAGGTTTTACTCACTTTTTGATAAATATGTTTTTTTAATTATTTTTTTCAAAATATGGTTAAGGAGGTACACACACACACACACACACACACACACATATATATAATTTTAATGTACTTTTGATTCTTTTATTGAAACAATTTTTAAAATGTGATATATATTTTATGTACACATGATATGATATATTGAAGCAATAGAAGAATATCCAAAGCTAGCACAGCTACTCTGCAGGCTACTCCATAATCCCGTAGACCATTTCTGACGGACTCTGCCATCCAACACCAACAATTACCTCAAAGGTGGGTGTTTGTGCTGGTGGTTTGTCAGTGTTTTAACTTATTCTCCCATACTGTCATGGAAATCTCCAACAACCCAGTGTAGAAATGTGACATAAATCTGTGTTCAGAACGAACGAAAGCCGCAGAGAGAGTATGTGAAGCCAATTAACTGCTATGGGGCCTTTTTTTCCTCAGAGCTGTGAAGGAGAGCTTGTTTTGAGATGCATGTGGGGGTGAGGGTCACCCTTGGAGAAGTGATCAGAAGTGACTATACTGTGAAGAGGTTTTGGTTATTTAAAGGCCACACTTGAGGACTAAAAGCACATTTGAAAATGTTCAAAATGAGGCTTTTAAAGCTCAAGGACCTCATGGTGATTATAACCTGCAAAAGTAGTGGCTGTCAATGGTATAGCAACAATGAACACCAGCAGTCAATGACATTGCTATTATAGATCCTTCTGAAGTGGCTTGTTCCACGTGTTCTCATGTACAAAGTTCCCTTGTGTAGTTTGACTCCTAGTGACACAAATACAGGCAGGATAGTGGGATTTTAAAAAGACATAATAGGTATGCCTTAAACTAATAGGCATGGTTTGTTGTTCCAAATTTCTTGCATAGAACACAAAAATGGGACATTTTGGATTTCCCTGGATTTTTCCAACATTGTTCCATACGGTTACCATTTACAGGGACAGAAGCTTAAAAAAATAAAATAAAAGCATCATCAGAATCAGAAAGAGCTTTATTGCCAAGTATGTTTGCACATACAAGGAATTTCTTATAGTGTCATAAGCTTCCAGTACACGGAGACAACAACAACACGTGTTGGGATGATGGTGTTGAAAGCAGAGCTAAAGTCCACAAACAGGATCCTCACATAAGTCCCTGTTTTGTCCAGATGTTGCAGGCTGAAGTGCAGTCCCATATTGACTGCATCATCCACGGAGCTGTTTGCTCGGTAAGCAAACTGCAGGGGGTCTAGTAATGGTCCAGTAATGTCCTTCAGATAAGCCAACACCAGCCTCTCAAATGTCTTCATGACCACAGACGTTAGGGCCACAGGTCTGTAGTCATTAAGTCCTGTTATTTTAGGTTTCTTTGGGACGGGTATGATGGTGGAGCGTTTGAAGCAGGCAGGGACTTTGCACAGCTCCAGTGATCTTTTGAAGATCTGTGAGAAGATGGGGGTCAGTTGGTCAGCGCATGTTTTCAGACAGGCTGGTGTCACACTGTCTGGGCCTGGTGCTTTCTTTTCTTCAGATCATCCTCACTGATCTGAAACGTAGGAGTGGGGGAGAGGGGAGTTGCAGGAGGTGTTGATGGTTGTTTGGAGAGATGTTCAGAGCGGGTGTGGGGTGTTAGACTGGGAGTTTCAAATCTACAGTAAAACTCATTCAGGTCTTCAGCAAGTTGTTGATTGGCCTCAGTGCTGGGGGATGTTGTCTTGTAGTTGGTGATGTCCTTCAGGCCTTTCCTGAAGGACAATATCCAATGCATAAATGAACTATTCTTTTGGTGGGCCGGTGGAGCTCGTGCCCCTGCCCCTTTAATCGCTGACACTAAAGTGCCTTTCAGTCAGATCTTGGTGCCCCCGGACCACGATTTCTGGGAACCCCCACCACCCCACCCCAGACCACTATTGTGCCCTCGTAATGCAATAAAACGATTGTATGAGTTGAAATATGACTTGAAGTGTAAAAGGGACCACTTCTGTGATACATTTTTCTTCTTCTATGTTTCACAAAATAAAAAATCTTATGGGTTTGGAACATTTTTGGGAGAACTATCCCTTTAAGAGAACACACAGCAGAATTTATCTTTTAATATCTAGAAACTGAAGAATAAACCGCGCCATCTAGAATCTCAGAATGTTTGGAATGTTTTTGACTAGTAGCGTCAGCTGCAATATTTCATAAATGTAACTGTTTTTTCTCTGAAACCTCCTATATCGCAGCAATAAATAAATGTCTGCTACTGATAACTTTTATGTCATGTAAATTATGTGGTCATTGTGTAAGTCTGCCATGGTACACAACGACTTGCCAAAAGCACATTTACTATGTCCCTGTTAATGAGACAGCTGTTTGTTGTTTAAGTAAATATGGCAATTACCAGCTGCTCAAAAGACTCTTCGTCACGTTTTTGAATTCCTGAAACAAACCATGTTCTGATTAATCATTTCTTGTTCAGTTCTTGTGATGCAGTTTGTCTCTTTCTCTTTCTCGGGCAGATGTTATAATCAGTGCATGCATTGCTATCCTTTAACAATGCAAACGTGTCCAGTTAATGACCTCATAGTTCTTAAACAAAGAGAGGGACTACGCGGGAGTAGGAGAGTGAGAGAGCAGAGCCCACGGGGGAGCTTGCAGGTGCGTTGGGACAGCTCCAAAACTATCGCGGGTACATTTCTAGGCTGCTGCTTCACCACTGAACGGCGTCCAACCTTGCAGTAAAAAAATGGCTTTGTGATCAGGGAGTATTTAAGAGCAGGTCCCCTTCTCCCCACCACCACAGCTCTGCCAACTGGCCACGGGAAAAACATGTGGGGCGTCTCCTCAAAGCCGAGTAGCCAGTTTTGCTGAAGCCAAACCGAACTGTATTACAGCAATGGGACATTTTACATAGTGTGCGAAATAAAACAGTGACTGAGAGCCCTCAAACTTGGGGCTCAGTGTACATACTCATGTCTATCTATTCTTTTTACATGAAATGTTGTCAGAATAGCTATGGGAAGGTGACACTGACAGTTTATTGCAAATATATGTTCCTAGGGATAAAAGTTACAGACTGGATAGGTAAGGATCTAGGCTGCTAACATTTGCTTAAAAGCCTATCCTTAGATTTTTCAACACTGAATAACACATTTTCAACTAACATGACATGGTTCATTTCTAATTAAAAATTAAGTTTCTGTAATCAGTTTTGTTTTGCTTAAATCTATGTATGTCCTATGTGTTTGGATAGTTTTACATGAAATTTTGCTGAAATTATCCAAAAAGATGCTAAAATGTTGTTGCCGGTTTTCCGAATAGTGACGGAAGATACCACGGGAGATTACAATTTGAGGATATTTATTATTTATATTTATTATATATATTATATTTATTATTATTATTATTATTATTAATAGTCGTTTTTGTTCTTATTAAAATAATCAAATGTGATTTCATATTTTTTCTTATCTACATTCTAAAATAATTCTTAATTGTTTAATTATTATTTTTTTATATAAAATGTTAATATTCATTTATGTTTTTGTTAATGATTCCATAAATAAGGAGTTCACAGACCCTAATGACTTTTTTATAGTATGGTTAATGTAATTTACCCTGCATTACAGGCTAAATTGCTTTCGTCATCACTGTAAGCATTTGCATATTTTCTGGAGCAAATCTCTGTATGATGCATGTTCGCCCACTGTTATTTAATACCTTCCATGTTTGCCAGAAGCATAGAAAGTGTTAGTAGGAAAGTTTGACCAAATTAGCCAGAGTAAGTTAGTGGGTGTGGCTTAGCTATGGGTCAGTTGTTGGGCGAGGAGTCTGATGGTTTGTGGGAAGACTGTCCTTTGAAATACATCTTGATGTATTTATGTTGCCAGTGCTGCTGATTCAGATTTGAATCATTAGTGGTCAGAGGCTGAATTTGGTCAGTTTCTTTCTTTCTTTCTTTTTTTGCAATAGGAAATGCAGATGATATACTGCTGTAAATAAATGAGTCTCTTATTTGGAGGAATATATTGCTGGCCTACATAAATCTTTTTTTAACAGCACGTTTTTGCAACATTTCTTACTCTTTTTCTTTTTTTTTCGCACTCTTTCACAATTCTTAGACTATCAGAAGCAGACAACCAGTCTGGCTCTCCCGTTGGCTTTCTTCAAACATTTGACAGATTTTATACCACAAGGATTTTAAGACAGGTGTGTGGGTGTGTAAATCTCTCTCTTTTAATGACTTTCTCTGTCTTTGCCCTGTTGGAGGCGTTTATGCTTAGTCTCAGTGATGGTTATTGCAGGCAGAGTGAAGTCTATCTGATAAGGGCCTGTCGTAATGAAATATCCTCAGATTCTCAGGTGCTCAGTTGATCTGGGTGGTTCAGTTTCAGACCCTGGTTCATTGTCTCCATCTTAAATTAAATGTTTGATCTGAAACCAAAGACATGTAAAGTGCATTGTGTGTTGACTTGTATTTCTAAAAGATTTCTGAGGGTCATTTTGTTCAATAATTGGAGTTGTAGTTAGTTGTTAGTTTCTGGTCCCTTTTTGCCTTGACTCAAAATGATGATTAAAAATAGTGGATTTGGGGGGCATTTCTTGTTCCATTACCAATGGCTTATCTCATTGCTTATGTTTATTGGGGTCTCTAAAGTGCCTTTACGTCAGATGTTGTATTTAGACACTCTTCTAACTGGCTAATGACAAAATTCTATTCAATTCAATTCAAGTTTATTTGTATAGCGCTTTTCACGATACAAATCATTGCAAAGCAACTTTACAGCAAATTAAGTTTCTACAATATTTAGTGGTAGCTTATCAGTGGGGACTGTCAGTTGATGTACATATGGCAGAAATGTACAGAAAAATCAATTAAAGACATAATCAAACAGACGATGAACACTATTAACAGCAATTATTATATGATGCAATCAAACTTATAGCAAAATTTGGTAGTTCTGTATGTTGTTTCATGGTTGGCATCATCTGAGGTCCTCTGAGGGGTTGGCATCATCTCTTCTCAGGTGTTCTGGATCCAGACTGAAGCTTGTGTAAATCCTAGTTACCATGGGATGTCAATCCCGTGGCAAAAACAGAGAAACAAATAGAGACATAATTAGCGTAGCTGCTGTTCCAATCAAGCAAAATGTATTTGTTTAACCCAAACTAAAGATATACTACAGATATAACTGCAGTACAAGATTATGAGATG
>NW_015505530.1:94937-95769 GCF_001515645.1 Sinocyclocheilus grahami
CAGACAAGGAAGGAAACCCCGCACACAGGAAAACAATTACCTCCAGATCCTAGCTGAACTGGTGCATTTAATATAAATTTTAACCTAATTGAGGGACTCAATGCGAGGGTTAATTAAGTGATTGATGGTTGTTCAGATATATGCAATTGCACATATTGCTGTAAACTTGGGATTTCACATTTTCATTCTCTTAAACTAATTATTTCCTCACTTTCTCTCTTTCTGGAAACTTGTGTGAATGCGTGTGTTCATGTGTTAGACTAGTTTATATGTCTTAGATTTATCCAATAAAGCCTTATTTATATTGAAAAGAGAAGTATCTCGTGTTTTGTGCTCACAAGTTAATGTCTTAAACTGCCGACCTTGTTACCGTGCTAATTAATAGTGTTTTCACTATATTTTGGATATAAATATCCTTTGCAGAATTGATGTCATACGGCTCGTTCACCAGTGATCAGCCGTAAAACAGCGATCCTGTCCAAATTCCCTTACATATTAATGGTGGAGTTCCCTTTAAAATCTTAAATGATTCCCTTTGAGCTAAATTGGCCTGTTTCCCTTACATAACCCATTAAGGACCTTATAGGTAAGTAATAATATTTTGTAACTGATACGGAACTTAATAGGTAGCCAGTGCAGAGACTGGAAAATAGGGTAATATGATCATATTTTCTTGACCTGGTAAGGAATCTAGCCCCTGCATTTTGGACTACCTGTAGCTTGTTTATTGAAGATGCAGGACAACCACCTAGCAGTGCATTACAATAGTCCAGTCTAGAGGTCATGAATGCATGAACTAGCTTTTCTGCATCAGAAACAGGTAACATGTTTC
>NW_015505530.1:95886-96396 GCF_001515645.1 Sinocyclocheilus grahami
TTTTGGTCCAATAAGTAATATCTCTGTCTTATCCAAATTTAATAAGAGAAAATTATTTGTCATCCAATCTTTGACATTTTTGGACAGGTAGGATCTAAACCATCTTAAAGCCTGCCCTTGAATACCTGTATAGTTTTGTAATCGATCTATGAGTATGTCATGATCTATAGTATCGAATGCAGCACTAAGATCAAGTAAAACTAGCAATGAGATGCAGCCTTGATCTGATGTAAGAAGCAAGTAATTTGTCATTTTAACAAGTGCAGTTTCTGTGCTATGTTGGGCCCTGAAACCAGACTGAATTCTTCATAGAGATATTTTTTTTGCAGGAAGGAGCACAATTGCAAAATTGATTTTAAATAGGTATGTAATTTGCCAGTTCACTAGGATCTAGTTGTGGTTTCTTAATAAGAGGCTTAATAACCGCCAGCTTGAATGGCTTTGGGACGTGACCTAAAGACAACGATGAGTTAATAATATTGAGAAGCGGTTTTCTGCTACATGTAACAG
>NW_015505530.1:96461-98381 GCF_001515645.1 Sinocyclocheilus grahami
AATGGGTATTACTGTTGTACCATGGCGCAGTACGTTTTTCTCTAACCTTTTAAATTTGATGGGGGCAACAGCTTCTAATATATTAGAGAAGATAGTGTCCATGTTGCTAGTCGTTTCGTCTAGTTCATGTGTATTTATGGGTACACAGAGCAGTTGAGATAAATCAGGCAGGTTATTTGTGAATCTGTCTTTGGTGGCTGGAACAATAGTTCTGCCCGGACAATAACGCGGCGCCATTTAGTTAATATCAGTAATATGTAGCATGCACGATACAAGGAAATGGTCAGTAACATCATCACTTTGAGGTACGATATCTATATCAGTAAGATCAATTCCATGCGGTATAATTAAATCTAGCGTATGATTAAAACGATGAGTGAGTCCGGTGACGTTTTGCTTGACTCCAAAAGAGTTTATTAGGTCAGTAAACGCAAGTCCTAATGCATCATTTTTATTATCAACGTGAATGTTAAAATCTCCGACAATTAGCGCTTTATCAACAGTAACCAATAGGTCTGAGAGGAAATCTGCAAATTCTTTTAGGAAATCTGTATACGGCCCTGGTGGTCTATACACAGTAGCCAGAGCAAGAGATACGATAGATTTCTTTTGCATATCTGACAGTGTAACATTAAGCAGACATATTTTGAATGAGTTAAACCTGTGTCCTGTCTTCTGAGTAACATTGAGAATATCACACATACATATATTGTTGCAACACCGCCGCCACGACCAGTCAGATGGAGCTCATGCTTATAACAGTAGCTTGCTGGAGTAGACTCATTTAGACCAATATCATCATTTGGTTTTAGCCAGGTTTCAGTCAAGCAGAGTACATCAAAACTATTATCTGTTATCATTTCATTTACAATAACTGCTTTGGGTGCGAGTGATCTAATGTTTAGGAGCCCAAACTTTAAAAATAGTTTTTGTTTATTTTTTCTGGTTTAATCATGATCAGATTTTTTCTAGATCCTGCATTAAATTTATATTTTGACCTCACTATTCGGGGAACAGACACAGTCTTTATAGATTGGACGGCTCAAGTACTTCTATCATTTAAACGGGTAGAACAAAAGTCATCAGGGCAGTTATCTGAGATTTGACTTACTAATCATATGGAGCATAGCGTCCTGGAGATGTTGTCCGACAGGAGTTCTGCTCCGACTCTGCTGGGGTGCAGGCCATCAGCGCGAAAAAGCCTAGGACGCTCCCAGAAAAGATTCCAGTTATTAACAAAGAGTCGTTTCTGTTCTTTACACCATGACAATAACCATTCATTTAAAGCAAAAAGTATACTTAACCTTTCGTGTCCTCGTCGATATTTGGGAAGCGGTTCTGACACGATGATCGTCGTCGCGGGCAATGTGCGGCGCATCGTCTCGATCAGGCTCCTGAAGTCCCTCTTCAGTGTCTCCGTCTGCCGCAGCTTGGTGTCGTTAACCCCGGCGTGAAGCACGACCACTCCGGGGCTCTCGTCTCTCTTCAGGATCACGGGTATCTGATCAGAAACACTGAAAACACGAGCACCAGGGAAACAGTGGGTGTGCACTTTACCTTCAGCTATCATAGCACGGACGTGCCGGACGATGGAGTCTCCAACGATCACAGCGTCACGTTCCGTCTCGCGGAGGGGAGCGAAGCGGTTCCGGGTGGAGATCTCGAAGACCGGAGGTGGCAGAGGGGGAGAGGTTGTCGCCCGGGGCCTAGCTCGCGTCTTCCGCTGCGGGTGCACCCAGGGTCTGTGGTGTCCTGGCGCCGGAGTGAAGGACATCTGGGAAGATCGCGCACCGGGCCTGTGCAGAGAAACACACTGAGTAGAGGTGGTGGGAGAGTTAGCAGCGCGCTGTATACTCACCCCGGACTTGTGAGTGTCAGCCCGGGATGTTTCCAGCGCGGCTCTCCGCTCTCTCAGCTGGG
>NW_015505530.1:106720-115965 GCF_001515645.1 Sinocyclocheilus grahami
CCCTTCAGGATCGCGGGTATCTGCGCAGAAACATCGAGAACACGAGCACCAGGGAAACAGTGAGTGTGCACTTTACCTTCAGCTAACGTAGCATGGATGTGCCGTACGATGGAGTCTCTGATGAGACGCGTTCCGTCTCGTGGAGGGGAGCGAAGCGGTTCTGGGTGGAGATCTCGAAGACCGGAGGGGGAGAGGTTGTCGCCCGGGGCCTAGCTCGCGTCTTCCGCTGCGGGTGCACCCAGGGTCTGTGGTGTCCTGGCGCCGGAGTGAAGGACATCTGGGAAGATCGCGCACCGGGCCTGTGCAGAGAAACACACTGAGTAGAGGTGGTGGGAGAGTTAGCAGCGCGCTGTATACTCACCCCGGACTTGTGAGTGTCAGCCCGGGATGTTTCCAGCGCGGCTCTCCGCTCTCTCAGCTGGGCCTGCCTCTCCGCCAGGTTGTGGATCTGCTTCTCCACGGCCTCCAGCTCAACCTGCACCGAATGCAGCTCGAACGTGTCCTCACCTGCACTCAAAGGTAGACACACATCCGCCATTAAAGCAAGTAACAGTGAGTAAAACAATGGTAATGTGTGTGAATAGAGTATTAGCAATGTAAGCGAGATTAGCGGCAACCACGCTGGCGATGCTAATGGGCTATATGCTAATAGTGGACTCTGGAAATCAAAATAAAACTAGTGATAACAAGGCACTCTGATTGTTTTTGCTGTAGAATACGATAGGGGATGTATTCACACGTTATAGAAACGAAAATGATGGTGTATAAAATTGATTTTAGGATAAAAAAATAGACAATGAAGAATTAACTTGACAGAGCTCAAACTCAAAACACACGGCAGCAACAAACAGGAAGTGACGAAGAGAAAATACTGACTGTGGGGGCTAATTCCCATCCCATAGACTTGTGTAGGTGTTGAAATAATACATTCTTCTATATAGCCTCTTTATTTACAATCTGTCACTGATAAAGCTTTTGATTAATATTAAGGGCTGCACATGTGTAGAGACTCTTAATGTGTGCTCTTATGCTTTATCATTGAGTTAAACAGACACATATAGCCAAATGTGACAAAACTAGCACTTTTTCGCTGTTTTATGGTTTTTCTGCTTGGAGTTTAAGTGATTGGAAACAGGAAAAAATACCAGAGGAGGCGAAGCTCTTTTAACCTCTGACTTCTGCCAACACAAATCTAAAAAATAAAAAGACAGCTTATGTTCTCCTTTCCTCTTACATGACAGATGTGGCTAATAAATTCTAAACGTCAGTTTCAGGGATGGATTCTCTCTTATTTTGACTCTCTTTTCTTCTGCTCATTTCCCATGTTGTGGTGTGCTTTGTTTTGTACAGCCACAGTGACATGGTCCATTTCAGGAGGGCTGGTGTTGACGCTATGCAGGGACTTTCCTCATCCTGTTGGGCTGTGGTTCAAACGTTCGCTCTCCATTTTTTCTCTTTCCTTTTCTTTTCTCTCTTTCATTTTTCCAAGGAGCTGGACATACTTAATACACATTATCTCTCACATCCATCACTCAGCTATGCACTAAATGACATCACCCAGGCAACCGATGTAAAGAGAGAGCGAGAGAAAAGAGGAACTGAAGCTGAAGCTCTGAGGACAAATGTGTCTAGCGCTTATGTTGCTTTCTTATAAACCAATTTAAGACATGTCATAATTGTTTGAAATGCAACAGCTCAAATAGACATGTCTGGTTATGCATTTTAGTTACAAACAAAATTTTAGATTTTTGAGAACTTTTTGTTCAAATGGGAGTCAGACAACTACCAAATTAAGTTGACAGTTTGTTTCTTTATACTGGACTTGGTTTGGTTTCTCTGGCTGCACGCTGGTTTGGCTTTACTGTGCCGAATGCTTTGCCACTTTATTGTCTCACATTTTTTACGAGTGAGAAACACCCTGATCTCCAGCTCTCTGGAGATTTGTAGTTGAGGGGTGTTGCCCTGAAACTTAAGCTCAAAAGCACCAATCCTGGGCAAAGGCCAACTGTTTTTTTAGCCAATCACCTGAGATTGTAAATATCTATGTGATTAATCAGTTTGGAGCCCCAGAACAATTTATATCTATATATGATATATATATATATATATACTGTATATACAACTTCATGGTCAGTAAGATTTTAAATAATATTTTCAAAGAAAGTAATAATGTTATTCAGCGAGGATGCATTCATTTAATCAAAGGTAACAGTAAAGACATTTATGGTGTTATAAAATATATCTGCAGTATATGAAATAAATGCTGTTGGAACTTTCTATTCATCAAAGAATCTCAAAACAAATGTATCACAGATTCCACACAATTTTTAAGCAGCCCAACTGTTTTCATTCATAATAATAATAATAATAATACAAATTTTCCCTGAGCACAAAATCATCATATTAGAATGATTTCTGAAGGATCATGTGACACTTGAGTAATGGCTGCTGAAAATTTAACTTTTCCATCACAGAAATAAATTAAAATTAAAAGTATATTTAAATAGAAAACTGTTATTTTAAATTGTAATAATACAGCATAACTGTTTTTACTAAATATTTTGATCAAATTAAACTTTTGGTGAGCATAAGAAATGTCTTTCAAAAATCTTAAGATCTTAACAACTGTTGAACAATAGTGTATATAGATTGAGAGATGGATGAATGGATGGATGGAATTTTTATTGCTGTGACAGAATAGTGTAGTTATGGCACCTGCTAGTAGCTAACTGGACTATATTAACCAACCAAACCTTGACCCTTGACCTGTTCCCCCTTTAGCATTTTATTAGCATCTTAGTTTATTGTTTCTATGTAACACTTCCTTTGTCATTCACTCTATCTTCGTGTATGAAATATCGCACTGTTGTGAGTGAACAGAGCCATTAGCAGCTTCTGGCTGTGCATCAGAGAGTCTTTAAGGTCCAACTGGTGCTCTGTGGGGGTTTGGAGCGCGTTTCACATGTGAAAAAATCACACTCACTCTTGATGAATGCGTTAAAGTGGCAAGAGCGACTGCAGCAAGCTGAATATTAGCCTCTGTGGCACCATAACAAAATTATGGCAGAACGTTTACTAAACGCTCACTCAAAGGACCCCCATAATGCCAGAGGCCCCAAATCTCTCCATGCAGCCTCCCAGCAGGAAAACACTGCCTCTCTGGCCAAGCTGCATTCCTCATAATGACTTTTTACCTTCCAGACTTACAACCACAGAACTGCGAATATGACTTTATTTAATCATGCAACGGCATATTTCAAAGCATTCTACTGCGCAATTAAAAAATATAAAAATCAAGACCTCTCCAGTTTTTCAATGGGTGAGAAAGCAGCCGTGCTGCCCAGAGTGTGTGTTGGGGGAACATGAAATATGTTTGGTAGGAGAAACCATGCTGGTTATGGCTCTGTAAATTTGCACGTTTTGTTACGTCTTCAAAGAACTATGATTATTTGACTATGGAGAGAAACAAAATGGGCTTCGTTACGTTTCTTTGAAAGGAGAATGGTTCTGTTTTAGATCTCTGGTGAGGGGGCGACGTTCGACGAGCTGCTGAATGGCTGTCCTTAAGACTGCCGATAAGGTCTGTCAACAAACCGCCTGACCGTGTTTGATGGATATTGTCTTAGTGTTTGATTATGTGTAATGTAAATACATCACCATTTACCAGATCATGCACTGTTGTGAAAGACTCATCAGTCTTTACTTGAATAGTTCATATAGTTTAAATATAAATGTAAATGTATGTTCATTAAAAACAGACACGAGAGCATCGGCTTCCGCTCATTATGTCATCAGCACAGTTGTGGTGTGTGCTGGTGCTGCTGTTAGAATGAAAACAGCACTGGGCTCTGACCTCGCTGGTACCCAGAACACACCACATAAAACCTAACCAACCAGCATCTTTTTCCCCTCAGCCAACTCCATAAAACTCAATTTCACCCCTTACAAATACACACACTCTTTCTCTGCCTCTTTTTCTCCCTTTGACACACTCTTTCTCTCTGGTTCTGTCTCTCTCTCCTCTTAATTTTTCTTTTTACACACAAACCACTGACTACACTTCATTAGAAGAGTCTTTAAAGAAGGGTTATAATGTACTGTCATCATTTACTCATCCTCAACTTATTCCAAATTTGTATGACTTTCTTTTCAGGCTTGAGTTATTTAATGGTCCATCTTCTGCATGCAGTTGCAATGATTGGGGAATGGAGCTTTCAAGCATCAAAAAGGATGCTGTCGAAATGTAGACTTTATAACTGACATACGTGCACTGGAGATTGACTTCACACTGAGAAATGTATGAATCACCTGATAAGAAAGTAGTACGGGACACACGTGATGTAGTGCTGATCAATGTTGGGAGACTCATTTAAGACCTATCCTCTAAAAAGATTCAATAACTTTCTAATAGAGGGACAGCACCAACAGTGACCCCTGGTGGCCAGTGCCTTAACTGTACTGACGGAGGTCATGGTATGCTGCTGAAAAATGCTCACTGGACTGTAGCCAATAAAAACTGCTTCATTTGCTCTCTTACAGATCTGTATTCACTATAAGGGAAGAGAGACTAGAGCTAGACTGATAGAGACAGAAGGGTTAGAACAAATAGCCAGCACCATAAATATCATTTTTTGAGTAGTCTTCTGAATTCAGTCTGTCAGTCTTTTAAGTTTTGCCAGCACATCACATGCCTAGCATGTAGCCTTTGCTTTAATATGGAAATGAGAAGCAAGGTTGAATTCCCATCGGCCACACTGATAGTGAGCTTTATCAGGGGTTTTATACCAAAGTCAGAGTAACATATTGTGGTTGAACAAACAAAGGGAGTGCTGATATTCTCCCTTATGTTTAGAGAAAGATTCTGATTCTGTTGACCAAGCGTCTCACTCTGATAAGGGATAATGCTTTTGGCTTGAAGCATTACCCGCAAACATACGCAAAATCTCAAGAGGACATATTTGTTACCACTAGGTTCATAATGAGTTGACCCAGTGAGATGGAGTTTCCCAATATAGACTTTGACCTTTGACCTGTGTCTGTTATTTTAGCCAAGCTTGCTACTGTATGATTAAAAACATCTCAGGTCAGAATTTAAATGGGTAGTTCAGTCAAAAATATAATTTCTGGCATTATTTGCTCCTTAACCTCACATGCCATCTCAAATGTGTATGACTGACTTACTTGTGGCTTAACTTTTGGACTGTTTCACATGCAAAGATATAATGTGGCTTCATAAATCTCGGCGTGGACTACATTTATAGTAAGGAAAGTAAGTCATACAGGTTGGGAATGAGATGAGGGTGAGTAAATACTGACAGAATTGTCATTTTTGCGTGAAGGATGGACAAGTAGAGTGCACACATTTTTTTGAACTCACTCATATATCCCAACACAGCGCCTGATGGCCCGGTCATCTGTAAAAGCAGAACAAAAAAGCCTACTCTGCAAAATCACTCATCGCTAATACACACAGACACACGACACTGTCCCAGCAGTGACCTGAGGCTCTGGTGTCTGTGGTCCACGTAGCACAGGCCCCTCCAGAGTGCACAACCAGCTAGAGCACCACAGAAAATCGACACTTGTAGAGATGCACACAAACAAACACACACTCACTCATACTCAAACTCTCATACATACACATAGTGTGACACGGCCCAGCTGGAGGCAACACACCGCGGTTGGCCTGTCGCTATGGAGCTTCCTTCTCTGTGCTGTGCTTGGCAGCCGAGCACAGCACCCCCCACATGCTGCTGAAATGGAGGGCTGCCTCAAAAACACACACACACACACTCTCTCCATCTCTGTGTGTACTGACCATGACATTCTGGGATAAAACCATGGAACTCAGTTTTACTTTTTAAAATGTTTTTTTATATTGTAATATGTACATTTTACAGTTTTCATTTTTGTACAGTTTTTTTTAAAAGAGCAGTATTTATTTGAAAGATAAATATTTTGTAACATTGTAAATGTACTGTAACTTTTGATAAATTTAATGCATCCCTGCTAAATAAAATGAGTGATTTTATTACATATATAAAATCTCTTGCAGGTACAAAACATTTGATAACTTTCAAGTGTATATATTGTAACAGGGTGGAAGGAACACGCGACAAGGAGAGCTCAAATAAATACCCCGGAGGGTGGATTTATTCACAGGTAAAGTGTTCCTGTGAGTGCGGTGTCCTGAGGTGAGTTGGTGCTTCTCCGCCCGCCCAGCCGTTGTGGCGGGGGGGCGGGAGGAGTAGCCGCCTGGGAGGGAAAACACAAGAGAGAGGATAAAAAGGACAGAGATCACTTGTTGGTGTATCCTCCACCACTTGCCCGCATTCTCCACCAATGTAACGGGGTGGAAGGAACACGCGACAAGGAGAGCTCAAATAAATACCCCGGAGGGTGGATTTATTCACAGGTAAAGTGTTCCTGTGAGTGCGGTGTCCTGAGGTGAGTTGGTGCTTCTCCGTGCGCGAGTTCCAGTGTCTGTGAGTCTGTGCGGCGCTCGTGTTTGGGCTGCTTGGTCACGGGCTGGTTTCTGGAAGGTAAAGGAGAGAACACGTTAGACTTCAGCTGCTGGGAGAGTATGTTCCCCCCTTCCGTCGGGCCTCACGCGGCTTATCTGGCCGCGGGCTGATGACTCTCAGCTGTGACCAATCAGCCCGTGATGAGCGCATGCAGGTGTTCCTCTTCCATTTCCAGGGCAACGCTGATGTGAGCTCGGGACGCTCGTCACAACACAATATATATATATATATATATGTATTAGGGATGTCAATAGATTAGACACCCTTTTTCTGTGATTAATCGCGATTAATCGCACACTTCATGAAATTAAGCATAGACCATGTATCTTGATTCAAATGGTTATTTTGCCATCATTTGCTATATTCAGCAAAGTAAACCAAAAGATTGAAGGGTGATTCTCAAAAATCTTTTCTTTTACATTATATATAAATTACATTTCTCAGGATAAATGCAGATGTCTTTCCAAAAAAGGACTCCAAAAGAACTCCAAAAGGACACCAAAGAACCAAATGATATAAGGAGCCCATATAAGCACATATGAAAGAAAAAAAAGAGCAATATACTGTATATACGCGAGTCTCTGTTCTCTCTGCAATCTCTGATGTAATCAGCCTGGTTTCCTTTATATTAGCGCTGTTTTGAACGGATTGTTTGAATGCATTCGCTTACTGGATCATTGGACTGAAAACTTTCCCGGAGTTTTGCATCTTAAAATGATCTGATTCGCAAGCAGAGAAGCAACAGTAATTTTGCGTTAACTGCATTAAAATATTTTAACGTTAAGGATTGTAAAATTAATCGCATTCGTTAACGTTGACAGCCCTAATATATATATATATATATATATATATAATGTAAGTAAGTAAGTACACCCCTCACATTTTTGTCAATATTTTATTATATCTTTTCATGTAACAACACTGAAGAAATGACACTTTGCTACAATGTAAAGTAGTGAGTATACATCTTGTATAACAGTGTAAATTTGCTATCCCCTCAAAATAACTCAACACACAGCCATTAATGTCTAAACCGCTGGCCACAAAAGTGAGTACACCCCTAAGTGAAAATGTCCAAATTGGGCCCAATTAGCCATTTTCTCTCCCCGGTGTCATGTGACTCGTTAGTGTTACAAGAGATGTGTTCGACTTGAACCACGGCTACAGACGGCGATCAACGAGAGTAGCCAGAGTAGGACACGTCAAGCCGGACACTTTCTGCTCCCGTTAGTGACGCTCACGCTGAGTTTGCATACTCTATCACAGATGAAGTAAATAAAATGCAATATTTGTCAAATACACAGAGGTTTCAGAAACGTTTTCATGAGCAACAGAAACACTTTTTATATACTGCTTAATACAGCGCCAAGTTTAACATAAATATATACTATTTAAACTAATAAAGTTGGTGTATATATGCTTTCATGATAAACGTGACTCAATATAACATTGCAACTACAGTAAAAAAAAGCGACTACTTTTACTGTTCTAAAAACACAGATTTATGAGCAGTATTGGATTTGAAGATGTTAGAAACACACGTCATTGTTGTCATGTGGTGAATTTGGCCAATTGTGAAACAGCTGTGTCGTCATCAGCACTCCTGCAGTCGCTCTGAAAAAGCTGTGCCAGCTGAGTCAGCTGGCTGCTCTCGAAACGCTATCGCGGTACTTTGATGCCACACATGACAGTGACGTGACGTCGGCGCCGGTTCAAGTTGGACTAAATTTCTAACCGGCATGCACTGCTTCAAGTCAGCCGCCGATCGGTCTGCATGAAGTCGAACGCACCTAAGGTCTCAGGTGTGAATGGGGAGCAGGTGTGTTAAATTTAGTGTTATCGCTCTCACTCTCTCATACTGGTCACTGGAAGTTCAACATGGCACCTCATGGCAAAGAACTCTCTGAGGATCTGGAAAAAATAATTGTTGCTCTACATAAAGATGGCATAGGCTATACGAAGATTGCCAAGACCCTGAAACTGAGCTGCAGCATGGTGGCCAAGATCATACAGCGGTTTAACAGGACAGGTTCCACTCAGAACAGGCCTCGCCATGGTCGACCAAAGAAGTTGAGTGCACGTGCTCCGCGTCATATCCAGAGGTTGTGTTTGGGAAATAGACGTATGAGTGCTGCCAGCATTGCTGCAGAGGTTGAAGGGGTGGGGGGGTCAGCCTGTCAGTGCTCAGACCATACGCCGCACACTGCATCAAATTGGTCTGCATGGCTGTCGTCCCAGAAGGAAGCCTCTTCTAAAGATGATGCACAAGAAAGCCCGCAAACAGTTTGCTGAAGACAAGCAGACTAAGGACATGGATTACTGGAACCATGTCCTGTGGTCTGATGAGACCAAGATAAACTTATTTGGTTCAGATGGTGTCAAGCGTGTCTGGCGGCAACCAGGTGAGGAGTACAAAGACAAGTGTGTCTTGTCTACAGTCAAGCATGGTGGTGGGAGTGTCATGGTCTGGGGCTGCATGAGTGCTGCCGGCACTGGGGAGCTAAAGTTCATTGAGGGAACCATGAATGCCAACATGTACTGTGACATGCCGCAGGGCAGTATTCCAACATGACAACGACCCCAAACACACCTCCAAGATGACCACTGCCTTGGTAAGGAAGCTGAGGGTAAAGGTGATGGATTGGCCAATTATGGGCATCCTCAAATGGAAGGTGGAGGAGCGCAAGGTCTCTAACATCCACCAGCTCCGTGATGTCGTCA
>NW_015505530.1:116408-138140 GCF_001515645.1 Sinocyclocheilus grahami
TTAAAAATTGTATTTCCATCTTTGTTGCCACAGATTTGGAAGTGTCTAAAATGATTGTACGCATATGCACAAGTCATTCGTGTTTGGTGATGAGTTTTTTGGCTCATGGTCTGCATTTAAAGTCACACCAGAGGTGTTCAGCTGGGATTAGGACTTGGCTTTCTGCAGACCAGTCAAGTTCTTCCATACTGACTGAATCAATCTTTTTTTTTTTTACCTTGCCTTTGTTCTGTTAGAATAGAAAATGGTCCTGTTCAAACTATTGGTATAAAATTAGAAGCATCCAATCCCCTAGAATAGCATTATATGGTGTTTT
Source organism: Sinocyclocheilus grahami (assembly GCF_001515645.1). Taxonomy (NCBI): domain Eukaryota; kingdom Metazoa; phylum Chordata; class Actinopteri; order Cypriniformes; family Cyprinidae; genus Sinocyclocheilus; species Sinocyclocheilus grahami. Next base: position 116,725 of record NW_015505530.1, read on the forward strand.
TTTTTTTTTTACTAAAAATGTGAAATTACTAAAGTAGTCAAACCTGTTCATTAGAAGGGGGTGTCCCAATACTTTTGGCAATATAGTGTACAAGCCAACCTAGCTATTCAAAATCTGTGTCTGCAATTTAATAATATTGACCTATTACTTTTGCTATTGCTTTTGATCATTAGGTATCAGTAACAATTCATTCAGAACCTGTTTTATGGACATAGACTTTCTGTACCACACTATTCTGCTGATATGGAATGAGTTTGACTACTTAATCAGCTATATTAATAGAAATGCTTCACTGGGACAAACAAAAAAATCCTAAAATAATAAATAGGATACCCCATATAGCAGCATTTCCAGCAGTATCCAACATTTCTCAATCATGATCTTACTCTGCTAAATGTGACTATTAGCTTAACAGCTGTATTCCTTGTTTACTAGCTACCTATGCACATACAGCATACAATGTTAAAAATGTTCTACATTATGAACCGTAACCCAAAAACCTTTAGCTTCATGCACTGTAGATAATTGTGACCCTGCCTGTGGAAACTCAGCTAAAGTATTTTTTTTAAACAGTGGATGAGTAATTCACTCCTTGATTTGCTTAATAAAAGCCTCCTTTGAGATCGTTTTGACAGACATGTTTATTGTGTATTATTTTCAACGTGTTTATTGCTAAGGTTAGTGTGTCAAACGATGGCAAAATAATTAAATAATTCACGTGCAGTGTATCTTCTTGCCATGACAACCTCACGCGCTTCCTGCTGCTACTCTATTTAATAAGAGTATGAGTTTGTAGATTTTCTATAGCTCGGTTTGACCCCCCCCCATCTAATCTCACTCAGTGACTCTAGGCTATGTAGGAGGGGATGAAACTATGCAGTGAATGGGGGTGGGGGGTGGGGTAATTTTGCTGGAAATGCAGAAATAAGCCGTAATTTTGTTTTATTTGTAACTCTTTGGTAGATACATTTATAATTTCTATTACATTACTACTATTACTGTTACTACTAATAAAATAGATCTCTTGGGGCCCCAAAATTGCGTGGGTTCTTCCTATCGTCCTAACTTTCCCCCCTCTTAGCGGCGCCCCTGTGTGTATATATATATATTTGTGTGTGTAATGTGATTTTATTCAGTAGCTTGGTACCTAAACGGTGTATTGTCCTTGGGATTGGAATTGGCCAGCCAATGTGAGAAAAGAACTTTGTTACACGGCCATCTCAGAAATCTGTTTATAAATGTGGTCAGCGGGAGGATTTCTGTGAAAGAGCAGTGGGACTAAACAGGTTTATAACTCCTTTGTGGCATATGTAATCAAAGTTTAGAGTTCAATCCTTTGTATGAGTGAGTTTGATCAAAGCTGATTTTCATCTGGCTGATTTTTCTTCAGCCTAAAGGATGAGCAGGAAATCAGGCTGAAATCTCACAGGGCTGTCCTTGCTTTCCCTTCTTTTTCAGCCTCTATTATCTCCCTCTCTTACCCATGAGAAGGTAACTGAGCAGGAATACACGCAAGCAAACAGTAGGAGGAATAGAGCCCTTTCTCTCTCTCTCTCTTTCTCTATGGGAGGGCAGCTTCAGGGCTACATTCAGCCCTTGTGGCTTCTCCTAAACACTTGCACGCCTGTCAGTGAAAAGAGAGAGAATATGGAATGAGGAAAAAATAAGATATAAAGATGCAACTGATATCCCTCTGAGGCATTGGGTGTTTGTTTTTCATTGTGGGTGTCCTGTTTCCAAAAGCTGTGATTCTGTAGGCCGTGCACTGCTCCTTACAACCGTCCGTTGTTTGAAACACATTTTTCAGCAGATGGAGTTTGTCCACATACAGGAGGTCGGGTAGACAACAGAGCCAAGTTCACAGCAACCAACCTGCCAGGAAAGAACAGTGCATGACAGTGACATGACTGATGAACCAATCACCCAGCCCAGGGTTGGTTTACTTGAGAAAACATGACGCCGAAGGAATTTCATAACAAGAGAATTAAGCATTCTGAAAGCGTTTGTTTCGTTTTTGGCCTCTAGCGTGGTCTCGTGGTTACACAGCATGTGTGTGTTTGTATGCTGCAGTCACATCAAAGCATCTTTGCGTCGGATGAAGTTTTAGCTGCTTTGGTTAATGAATGGATGTCTTGTCATTGTCTACAGTAGCAACACAGTTCAAAGACCCCAGTGAGTCAGTATATAAAAACTTGTAAGCTTGAAAGTTCAGTTTAGTCCCTGTCGTCAAGCTTCTGATGCGTATTATCGAATTGAGGCTGATCTAACAGTACATTCTCTTCAAAATACACAACTGGTACAGCGCACGTTTTTAACAAGGAATAGGCACAGTAAATATTCGTCTCTCTTGGACATTGATCCATGAATAATGTCGGATGTGCAAATTTCAGCTGCCATGACGGCTGTTTTATTTCATTAGCCCCTTAGTTCCTGCCAAAGTGGGCCCTGATGCTTGGATTTAGCCACGATTGGGCCGAGAGCTGTGCGGAGAGGGCTTTAGTAGAACGCCGTCCTATCCCAGCACTTCTTGTCAGGAAATTCAGACCTGACTGGTTTATTCGAGTGGCCAGGACAAAATCTTTACCATCTGCACCTTTCAGGCATTAAACTGTGCCTGCTTTATCTCTAATGGGGAAATCGAAGACAGTCCCTTTGGGATCCGAGTGAAAACACACACACACCACCATAAAAGCATTCTGCACATAAACACCCTCACACTAACACTCAGACACACACAAACACGAATAAACACACTCATCCAAACACTGGGGCACAAACAGACATTCATAAACACACTCCCGACCACTCACAAAGAACATGTGCTCCAACACACATACACACATCAGAAGAAAGTGTCTCTCTCTCTTTATGCTATGTGCTCTGGCACGCCATGCCACCTCCTATTAGTGTGTTTTCAGTTCAGTTTGAATTTTGGGCTTTATTTACTTTAGGTTCGATTGGTGAAATCAACCATTTGTGACATTTTATGCGTTTTCAGATGGAACTCATAAATAGGAAATATCTAAGAGCTTTGGACAGAGCGAAATATTCTGATATCAGTGATCCAGCATAAAAGCGCCTATTTTAGAACCTCATAGCACAGGGAATATGGATTGTCCTGACCTTCCGTTTTACACGGAAGTTAGAACTCTGATCAACGACATGTAATGAGAACGCTGTCTCTCTGAAGACATCAAAGCAGAAGGGAGAGATGGAGAGACATAGAAGGGAAGAAACTAACATTAAGTGGGGGAGAGTGGGGGCAATTGTAACATTTTCCTTCATAACTCACAGGTTACTGCAAATCTACCTTCCATCTTTTGGTTTAAGAAACATTTCTATGTTCCAAAAATTAACTACCATTCAGAGACTCATAATGGGAGGTCAGAGGGTTATAATCACACCCATTTCATTAACTGTATCACTTGCCATCTTTTTAGTTTAAATAAAAGCACACAATTAAATAATAATAATTGCTTTAATATTTAGTAGTTTAATATTAGAGTAGTTTCCACCATAATATGCATTTAAAACAAAAGTCCAAGTGGGACTTACATTAAAATAGTATACTTCAAATCTTAAAAGTATATTTTAAAAAAAGGAACAAGACAATATAATATTAACATAAAAGGCCACTTAGTTGTACTTTGTAATGTAATATTAAAAGTTTTATTTAAAAAAAAGTTTTACTTTAAATCAGCGTTTTAATAACATTTTGTCTTGCATTGTAATGTGCATTCTGCTTGCACTTAAGTATATTCTTTTATTTCCATAATAAGTGCTCCTTTTAAAAGTATTATAAAGTGTACTACTTTTTCAAACTATTCCAAACTAGATGTTTTGATGGAATAATGTTCAGTTTTATTACATAACTTGTTACAATTGCCTTGACCTCAGTCATAAAAATCTTACAGAACAAAAGTATTACCAAAAAAAAACATCTTTTTATATCTAGTTTTATTAAATATCTCACCAAGTGAAGCATTTTCTCAAACAGATAGATATCTTTACTGAGCATGTGTTGAATAAGTGTCATCACTCTGCCTTATTTGTAATTGAAGAAATTTAGTGTTACAAATTGTCCCTTGTTGCAATTGTCCCCAGTCTCTCATATGCTTCATTTTCTGGATTAATGACACACAAAGATAAACATGCATACACAAATTGTTTAAGTGTGTTTTGACTTTTCCCAGCTTGGGAATCTCAAAGCCGTGTAGTGATGATGCTGTGTTATTTTCTGCACCCAGGTCAGTTAAAGGATACGATCCAGACAGTGGATCTCTTTCACTGCACTGTCTGCTTGATTTTTGCCTCTTGTCTAATATCAGCAGGGGTCTGTGAGACCCCACATGTGTCCTCTTTAATAACAAGAGCAGGGCTGAGTGTGATTATTTCCTGTAGAAACTGTAATGGTTTTATCATACAAATTTATACTTCTCTCTCTCTCTCTCTCTCTCTCTCTCTCTGTGTGTGTGTGTGTGTGTGTGCGTGTGCCTACAGCATTTTTTAAGTTCTTTTCTCACTCTCTCTCATACCTGTTCAGACCCTTTAGACATGGTTGTGCCTTGCTGGGATCAAAATAAATTTTAAGTCTTTAGAACTGAAGACTTTTTCAGTTTTGCTGTGGTATTAAATGGGTCATATGATGCGATTTCAATTTTTCCTTTCTCTTTGGAGTGTTACAAGCTCTTGGTGCATAAAGAAGATCTGTAAAGTTGCAAAGACTAAAGTCTCAAATCCAAAGAGATATTCTTTAGAAAAGTTAAGAGTCAGCCACGCCTTCCTAAAACGGCTAATTCTAACACGCCCCCACATATCTACGTCACTATGTGGGAAGATTTGCATAACGCCGCCCAAATGTTCACACAAAGAAAGAAGGCGTAACTTTTATTCTCGCTGTAGTATTGTTGTTGCCGCCGCCATGTCGTTAAGGCACTGTGTGATTCATTGTGAAAGCCAAACTACTTTGTTTGGCCTTCCAAAAGAGGACGATATCTGCTTCGTCATGCCTGGAGCTGATCCGTGCTGGTCGCTGAGTAAATTTCACCGTGGACGAAGCGGAGTCCAGCCCGGGGTCGTCACATGTGGTTGCCGCAAGCCCGCCGGACGCTCCTTCGTCGAATCCGACGCCTCTGCTCACACTTATCACTGCACACCTCACTTTTTTAGAACGATGAGCTTTGTAAAAATCGACGCGTTTCAGAAAGACGGGGCATAGAGGAGAAACAATAATGTACAGTATGTGGAAAATAATGTGTTTTTTTAACTTTAAACCGCATAAACACATTTCATTACACCAAATACACAAAATAATGTTCTTTTTAGCAACATTATATGACCCCTTTAAAGTTGAGAGTGAAATGGATTATCGAAAAAGAAAAAATGCAGGACAGTGACTTGGTTCTTATCGTTTGTTGATTGGATAGAGGCATATCTGAATGCGAGCTTGAGGTCAAATTTAAGAATTTAAGCAGACCAAGTGATTGGGGAAGTCTGCCACCAGAGAGAAGCTTCACTGGAAGATCGAGCTTAAAAAAAGAGAAAAGGAACCATATGCATGAATGATTTGTTCACAGTAACATCAAAAAGATACATTTAAAAAGGGTGAAAATAGAAAATGTGCTTGGAGATTAAGAAGCAGAGTGTTATTTTATTCCTGAAATTTGTTGTTGAAACATCCACAAGTACATACTGACAAGTTTTTTTAATGAGTTGTAAGGGGAGGATTAAGAGTGAAATATCCTCAGATATCCTACTGAAGCCGTCATTTTAAGTGAATGTGAAGAAAGATCACATAATTACAGATTTTTAGATTGTTGACGACTGAGGTAATTATGGAGTTTTAGAGGGGCTAAGATGAAAGATGGGTAGCTGAAGCCCCTGTAAACATGGTCTAGCAGTGAGTGTTATCAAAAAAAAAAAATCATAATTTGCACACGCTCTTATAGTTCTAGCCCCATAATATTCTATATCTTTCTTTGGTCAAACACAAAATGGAATGTTAGTTAAAATGTCCAAGCTTCTCATTTCAATACAAAAAACTTGATGTTGATTTACTTTTAATATTTCCCAGAAAAAAAGAACATTATACATGATTGGAACTACGTGACTGCGAGTAAACAATGACAACATTTTCACATTTGGGTGAACCATCACTTTAATATCAACAAAGGGTGCACACATCATTTTTACCCATCGTGTACGATGCTATGATAAATATTTTATTCTAAGCTGTCTTCCATACAATCAAATGGAAATTAACTCGGGTTGTGTAAAGCATATGGTTAATTTTTTCTGAACGGAATCCTTCATCAGATGCTGGAATCCTCCAAGCAGCAGAGCCGAATGGTAAACACACAGGGTACTTTAAGGCCATTATGTTCTCCTCTCCCTGGAAATGATTTCTAAACACTGTCGTAAATCCCAACACTCGTCACGGAGGCCATACGAGAGCCTTCTCCTACTTCAGACTCAGATAAACACTTCAAAGGCGACCGGCGGCTCAATTTGAGAGTGGCATTATATGTAAGGCATGTTGGATTGAGACTTCCATATGTAGTACTGCCCTGGGCCAGTCCATATGTGTAATTCCACATGTTACCTCCTATGTGCGGGATGTGGCTTCCGTAGCGTCCCCACTGGGTACGCTTTCCCAGTGTTATCCAATGCACCACTGTATGGAACAGCAGTGGCGGTCACCTCTGCCTAGCCGCTGTCCTATCTTCCGCCCCAGCTGGTGTGGGGGGACTTGCCGGCTTCCGCAGGGCACTGGAGGGGGTCAGCAATAGTGGCGTTTTCCATACGGATCCCAATTCGTCAGGCACTGACGTAACGTTGAACGTGGCTGACTGAATGGGAACGTCTAGGTTACTTGTGTAACCCTCGTTCCCTGAAGGAGGGAACGGAGACGTTACGTTCCGTTGCCACAGTTGCTGTACCACCGCTGTACGGCCGGGGCACGTAGTCTCGGCTCCTCAGCGAAAAACTGATGTGCGTTTGCACGCGCTCTCCTTTTATACCCGCGCTGCGGGGCGGGGTGCGCGTGGCGAAGCACACACGCCAACTGTCATTGGCTTGTTTAGTTAACACTCGAAGGTGATTGGGCTCTCGGGCGAGATCCCAATTCGTCAGTCACTGACGTAACGTCTCCGTTCCCTCCTTCAGGGAACGAGGGTTACACAAGTAACCTAGACGTTCTGCCCTCCCATGCATCACATCTGGAATTTTTTTTTTTTTTTTTGTTGTATTTCCTCATGTTTTGAGTGTCATTGTGTCCAGGTGGTCATGTTAGTAGCATAGGTTTCATTTGATTCCTGGTTTTTAAACCTTTAAAAAAATGGCTATTCAATTACAGACTTGCTGCCACACTAGTTTTAAGTTTAATTTATATGACAGAAGTGTGATGAATGAAAAAGAACATGTTATTGATATTTGCTTACAATATAAACATTTTGTGATATTCTGTGTGATTTCAATATGGAATGGAGGCTTTTTAATCAATGCATCTCATCAGTAATCATTGCTGTTCGCATCTTTGTATCTATCACACATTCTTTCATACTTTTGAATAGACACTGTAATGTATAATTAATGCACTGACAGCATCTAAACTATAAGAATATTAATACAATTAATAGTTTGATTGTATTGTTTATTATTTCTTTATGAGGTTAATTAAATAGGCCATGCAGTTTATTTACACACTGCTTAATTTTTACTTTATGTTCTGTGTGATTTTTTCAAGGTATACATTTATTGGTAATACTTTAGATTAGGGGATATGAATCAATATGAGCTAGTTGCTTATTAGTATGCATATTACTAGCATATTGGTTCTGTTTATTAGTACTTATTAAGCACATATTAATGGATATTCTAGACACCTTAACCTATACCCAATACCAAAACATAACTACTAAAATGACTACCTTACTCACTATCAATAAGCGGCAAATTTGAGTTTATGGAGGGAAAACTTAATAGTGAATATGTGTTCCCTAATCTAAAGTTTTACTCTTTTTTTTTTTCTCAGTTCATGCATTCCTTAGTAATAGAACCCATGACATGCTGAACTCTTTGAGCTAATAAGTATATTTATAATATAAATTCACTGCTTTTTAAATTTCTAAAGCTGTGTACACATAAATACTTTTAGGTTTAAGATGTTGTCAAAACTGTACTTTCATCAGCAAATGTACAAACATAGCACCTTCAAGCACCTCCGCTCACAAAAAACTGCTATATTGTTTCAGCTCCATCAAACACAAACGCTTCACCTGCTCGTGCCAAAAGAGCCAAACCATGTCCCCACTGTTTTAAGTGTAAAAATTACTCTTTTTACACTTTAGGGAGGATGTCAGTGAATGATTTGGGCGTCTCTGAGTTTTTCTTGGCCTCAGATGATCACTGTTTTGCTGCTTTGATGACTTGCTTTTGTGTAAAGGGTCAGCACTGAAAGGAGAGCTTTGCGAGGGAAATGAAACATTGGTCATTAGGATGAAATCCAGCTTCACTCCCTCTCAGCTGATACATTACCAAGTGATTAGTGAATAAATTCATCTTTAATATTCATTTGCATGTGCAATCCGGTAATGTCCATTTATTGCATTGCTCGGGTCAGGAGCGACATTCATATACGTTAAGAATGCGTATAATTCTTAGACTCGAGAGATTCCGTGAATATTACTTGACACCATTAGGGCACTTTATCTTGAATATGTATAGCTGGCGTTGGCAGCACAACAATGTTGAAGGTGTAGATAGATATTCATCTCTACAGAGAGGTTCATCTCAGTCCATAGGCTGCCATGAGAGCGAGTGCAGTGTCTCCATTGTCTAACAAGGCAAGGAACTGAGTCCAGATTTAGTCAACTTGTCAAAAAATTAACGTAATCTGCACAATGAGCGTTGTTTACGCTTAGGGGAAAGCGTGTGTATGCATTGTGATACTCTCTAAAATGGAGGAAGACGTAACTCTGGGGAGAAGAATTGTTGAAAAAATTTTTATTTTTATTTTCTTTGTGCTCAAAAAGTATTCTCGTAGCTTCGCAAAACTGAAGTTGAGCCATTGATGTCACATGGACTGTTTTACTGATGTCCTTACTACGTTTCTGGACCTGGGAACATTACAGTTGCGTTGCTGTCTATGCAGGGTCTGAGAGCTCTCACATTTCATCAAAAATATCTTAATTTGTGTTCCTAAGATGAACAAAGGTCTTACAGGTTTGGAACGACATGAGGGTGAGAAATTAATGACAGCATTTTCATTTTTGGGTGAACTATCCCTTTAACAATTTTTTTTTTTTTGTACAACAAAGTTGTTTTTTATGTAACATGAAGCTTTTTGGTATTGAAGCTGTTTCTTTGATTAGGACAACACTACCATTTTCTTGATATTTCAGCAGTAAAGACCTGTATGCAGTATTCTGACATCTCTTTAGAACAAGGAATTTGAGAAATTAATGATGCTTTTGAATTCTTTATACTGTGTTTCAGTTGATCAAAGGTGTTCCAGTCAACTCACTCACTCACTCACTCACTCCACTCCACTTTCTCCATGTAACTAGCCACTTTCTCTAAAGGGCAGCTTTCAGTTTAGCTTAACAAATTTTTTTTATAGAGTAGTTTGTAGCCTAACAAGCTAAATTTAAGAGTAGCTTGCCCAACACTACAAGTATGGCACCTGTGACACAGTTTGGACGTCAGCAACATCAAATGTCCTTAGTTCTCGAGAATCTCGTAACCCAAAACTATGATGTCAAACCCGTGTCATAGGCACCAGTGACTATTCATATTTATTTAATATGAAACAAATTACAATGGACAAATGTGCTCTATGAACAAACAAAACAATAGTAATAAGTATGACACATTCATTGCTATAAAGAATTGCAATAAATCCAGATTACGACCGGCACTCTTTGACATCACGTCCACTGGGAGATTAGAAGGCTTGGCTTTAGCTGTCTGGCTCTGCTGTGGTAGGAAATATTTCACGTTAGTCTAGCAGTAAAGAACGTGTAGCTTGTGGTTGATTTGTCCAAGTATTGTGTTTTAAAATTGTCAGTAAGCCTGACATTTGCTTTTCTGCTTTGAAATACAATTGAAAATGTCTTTTAGCTAGACAGTGAAGACCCAGACTATATGGCCACATGTATATAAAACCGGCACAAAGCAGACAGGGTCGGACATTGAGGCTGAACCAGAATCTGTTGCAGTTGCCAGAAGTCTTGAGCTGCTTTGAGAATGACAGTGTCTGGTTTCTCTCTGCCTGATATAAGGCCACTTCACAGTTTCTGAGGCTGGACAAATATCAAATCTGGACCGAGGCCAAATTTGGGCTACAGTTAAATCTCAACATCCAAGATTTCCTCTGTATTTCCCATGGGTTTGCAGACACCAGGCTCGTTGGTGTCTTCGGACAGACAGATTTAGGCTCCTGAGAGCGTAGGTTCTGGAGTGGAATTACACACATCACAGCCACCTGGATAAAACAGTCACTCTTCCGTCCATTTGTTATAAAATATATACTGTTATTGGAGCAACTTTAGCCCTAAGTGACAGGTACCAGATAAACTCTACATGTTTGGTAAAGCCCTGACATGCCTCTTTTCACCTTGCAACAAAATAATAAGTTATAAGGAGCACTCTAGATAACTCTGAGACCTTTTGAAAGTGGGGAATAGAACCTCAGCCCTCCCATATGTGCTGCATGTGCTGGGAACTCATCGCTGGGCTCTGCTATTGCCGCTCAAACCCTATTACCATCGGCCGTCATAAAATCACTGCATAAACGACACAATCTTTAAATTTTAATACACCACTCAAATGCCAACTGTAGACTCAATCAATAAAATAATGTGACTCAATGAATCATAAAATGGATGAAACGATGGAATAATTAGATGCAGATAATCTACTTTCTCATTATGAGTGTGAATAAACAAATCCAGCTGCCCTCGAGACAGCTGCCTTTTCGAGGCTCTCTGGATGCATTGAAACTCAACAACTGCTGTGAGTTTCTGTGGCTTTCTCTCATGGGTTAAAGGAAGGCAAAACAGAGAGCGTAGTATTGATGTCTATAATTATTTATAAGCTGAGGTCATTGTGACTGTGACGGTTTTTGTGGTGTATAGGGAAGCAGACAGGTTTATCAAATTTCTCTGCACTGGAAATAAACTGATTTCCTTCACACATTCTTTATCATAAAATCAATACATCCTTAAGACGTTACAGAATGTTCTGTTATATTGGCTTGCGCTGTGGCTTTGCTGTGATTTTGGTAAAATATATGTGTGTGAAACATGTTTTACTGTCAATTACACTGTAGGACAGACACGTATAGGTGTTTTAGGGGCAATATTCCCTTTTTCTGTCCTTTGATTCCTTTTCAACTGCAAATCTCCTTTTTTATGATATGCAATGCAATAAATAAATAACTCAAGAATAATAATTATTATAGAATATAGTTCTAGTGTAATTCTAATAATAATTGGAAATATATTACAAATGAAGTCATTTTTTCACAAAAACTGAAAACTCAGTCATTATTTACTCACCCTCACATAAGTTCAACCATGACTTTCTTCAACACAAGACACACAGTACATCTTTTAATGTACATCTTTTTGTACTGTCCTGGATAGGCACCATATATAATGCTAAGGAGTCTGTGACGCAACAATGGCCCCTATAGTTTTACTCCCCTGTCACAACACTCGAGCCCCTTACACTAACCGGCCGGATGTACCATAAGTGTTCTCCTGTAAAACCACGTAAAAACCAGAATGTCCACACACAACACGCAAGCATGTGCACAAATTTCCACTGAAGTATCTGTTCTGTCCTTTTTACCTCATTTGTTCCCTGTCTGTCTCTCCTGTGCTTGGACCTGTGCCCACTCTACAGATCAACTACACTGTGGCAGAGATCATGTATCTCTTCCTATAGTGGCCTGTGGAATGAAATGTGTGGATTGCTTGGCCTGTTCAGCACGAATATGAACTTGGTTGGCTATGAATACAACCAGTTAAACTGGGATATTTGGGGGCTGTCTTTTTTTCTTACAGCAGTAGTCATAGACAGTGATGTTCAATACAGTGTATACTAATCAGTTAAACAAGAATATTTTGATTTATTCATCCCATTTCAAGGTGGACTCTTAATTATTCTCAACATGTTGCCTTTTTTTCTAAATATCTTGTATTGGAAGCTACGCCAGTGCCAAGTATTGTGTTCATTTTCTTTTGCCTCAGGACCTGACACAGGCTCAAACATAAGTGGCTCCTTTACAGCGCAGCCCACCTCAAGCATTAAAACGCATATCACACATGCTGTGGGATGTGGATACTGTACGATGAAGTTCGCTAGTCACAGCAGTGGCCAAGTGCTTGAGTTTCTGAAAATTTGTTTTTGACAATGAAAATCAGAAAAGTAAATGATCATTTTTACAAATATTTGAACTTTAGTACAAAAATTTGCTCCACAATCATAATATAAAGAACTGAAAAATGCATTTCACTAAAGTCATAATCATTTCAGTGTTCATATTTTGTTCATATTGTTTGCTCACTATTTAAATAGGTGTAAATACTAGAGTTTTCCCATTCAAATGAATGAGTAATTATGGAAACCATGATGTTTCCCCCAATAGTTGACAAGGCATCTTTGCCATGACTGTATCTGTAGAAGAATACTTCCCGCATTACCTGTGTTTATTACTAATTCTGCGTGAAAATGGTGATGACTTCATTGGTTGCATCTGGAATGAATGGAATGGAGAGAATCGTAATGAGACTGTTTGCCTGCTGCTTTTTAGTTGATTTTGGGGTGAAACTGCTTATGTTTGAATGCATGTAATGTTTCCATAAGACACCAGAGCGGACTGATGCTCCACTCTGGCCTTTAATCTGTGTTTCAGAGAGTGTGGATTCCCCTCAGCTCTCTCCTGGATAAACACCATTACAGGCTGATGCTGAGGAGCTCAAAGTTGAGTCAATATTATCCAGAGCAATAAAGTCCTGCACAGTGCGCTCTGCTCCCCCTGTGAGACCGAGATGAGTTAATCTCTAAACTGCTGAGGTCTAGGAGGACCTGGACTCTGTTTATGAGCGCGTAGAAGAGTTTGAGTGCGTAGAAACATTCTATGTTTCCAATCCAGGCTTGGGTCAGTAAGATTGTACTTCAAATTCCATAAACGTTCTTTTTTCCAGATGAAAGTGAATGAGGACTGTAGCTGTCAAGCTTCAAACTGAATGAAAAAGCTACGTAAAAGTATCATAAAGATTAGATTAAAAGTCTTCTGAAGTTATATTAGCAATAGTCAAGTCATTATTTGATGATTCAGTGTTTTCTACTTTGTTAATGGAATAGTTCACCCAAATTTGAAGCATTATTATGGGTGGAGGACTCACAGTTTAGCTGGAAGCAATGGCATTAATGAAAAACGTATTAATGAATTTGTTTTGCTTCACATGACATTAATTGCTTTACTGAAGTCATGTGGATTACTTGTGGTTTATTGTTATGTTTTATTCAACTGTTTGGACTCTCATTCTGACAGTACCCATTCACTGCAGAGGATCCAATTGTAAGCATGTGATGTTATGCTTAATTTCTTCAAATCTGAAACAAACAAACATTTACGTCTTAGATGGCCTGAGGGTGAATACATTTTCAGCAAAGATTCATTTTTGGGTGAACTATTCTTTTAAAGCAACTAGTTTTGTGCATTTTTGCAACTTTGGAACTCACTACAGTTAAGTGATTGGAATTCACCGTCATAAATGTATCACATTGTCATAATTACAGTGGATATCTGTACATGCGCATTTGTTGCTGCCGTAAAGCAATCTGCCCTTTTCATGAAATTTCATACCTGCTCACCAAATTTACCTGCACCTGGAACAGACGTTTAGGAGGGAGTGTGGGAAATAAACAGAAGCCATTTGCCTTATTAGAAGTCAGTGTACTATCAGAATAATTCTGAAACTGATATTTTATGGTAAAATAAAAAGACCAGGGGCCTCATTTATAAACGTTGTGTATGCACAAAATGGACATAGAAATGTGCGTATGCTCTTTCCCACACACATATCGGGATTTATAAAAAAATAAACTAGGCGTAAATATGTGCACACTGGATGTATTCTGTAGGCCATGCATATGCACTCTTTTACTGGAGTGAGTGAAATAATGAAGTAAACAGAATGATTTTAAAATCTGTTTTACAGTTGATATACACATTTAGATTAAATATTCCACTCTCTTAATGGAGTTAAGCACTGACATTTAATGAAATCATTATCCAGAAGTTACAACATTTTATAAGAATTTAAATAGAAATATTTGCAGTGGATCTGCTGCTTTTGAACAATTTTCCTGTGGTATGCTGCGTTTTAATGTTTTCACCACAGCAAGGATTGCTTGGCACATGAAAATTCCACTTTGAATTGTGTTCTAAATAGCAAAACTATTTTTTAGAAAATATTGTTGATGTGAACTTGACTTCGTCTGATGGCTTTGGAACATAAACGGTAATGACAGACATAAGGACGCACCTGTTGATCGAACAGTCCATTGACTGGTTTGAACAGGTCAGATGACAGTATTGTAGAACCTCTGCTCGCGCACAGACAGACAGTAACCTAATGATAACCCCTTTCATGCTCTTCCCAATATTGTGACAAACACCACTGTATTTAAAAGATAGAATTTGAAGGAAACTGTAAGATATGCACGTTTTATTTTCAAAATGTTTTGTTATTGACGTGGTGAGTCAGACATTTAAGCTGAAAAAAATAAGGCCTATGTCTTTCCATTAAAATATATAACATCCTAAAACATATGTACAGGTGCATCTCAATAAATTAGAATGTTGTGGAAAAGTTAATTTATTTCAGTAATTCAACTCAAATTGTGAAACCTGTGTATTAAATAAATTAAATGCACTGCATTGAATTTATTTAATACACGAGTTTCACAATTTGAGTTGAATTACTGAAATAAATGAACTTTTCCACGACATTCTAATTTATTGAGATGCACCTGTATACCTTATAGGCAAAATTGCATAAATTTTATTTGTTTAAAACTACTGTACAAATACAATTTGGCCAGTGGAAAAGAATGAAAACAACTCTGAACACTTTCTCTGAAATGTATTTTCTATATTTTCTAGGACACTGAATAGCAGTGTAATGTCACAAAAGGCATTTATAGCCCGTCTCATATTTTCCTAATGTATTGTACCTTTAACTGCGTTAAACATGGTGTCACGTGGATGGAATATGCATGGAAATGGCGTTATGCATAGTAAAAAAAAGGCATTGTAAGCTCCATATATGGTTACTTCGGGGAGACGGGGTATCTTCCACTGACTGGGTATTACAAAGGGAATTTTGCACAGTTTCTGGCATACGTAAGGTTTTGTAAATCTGAAAACTTTTGTGCATATGCAAAATCTAGCTTTTGTGCATACATACACTTTTAGAATGAAATACGGAAAGTTTTATAAATGAGACCCCAGATCACAGAGTCGTGAATGAATCATTCAGATAATTTATGAATTGGATAAACTGATTCATTGAAAAGATCTGAAACTAAAAATATTTTATTCACAAATCTCATTGAACTTTTATGGATGTAGAAAGAAGAGCTACAGAAGGTGTCAACATTTTTTGTGAATAACAACTTAAATTTTGGTCTGTTTATTACACAAAAAAATTAATATAGGCCATCTTCATTGTACTTTTATGGGTATTTTTATGTCATTTTCTAGCATGTCAGCCCCACCCATAGGAAAAATGTATTGCTCAGTGCTTGCTTTTCCTAAGCTCAGGAGACTTCAATGAGATTCTCATATATCTCTCATTTTAGTATCAACAGCATTTCAGATATTTCTCCTAAAATTCCTTAGGAGATATGGAAGTAGACACAAATGAGACATGAGAAAGTTCTGAAACAAAAGGAATCCAAAATGACAATGGGAGAGAAACATGGGAGATCTCTTTATTGTCTTGCTGTAATCTCTTGCAAGACTCCATTTGCTTTTTTTATTGCAATGGGATTTTTCACCTTCAATGGTCAGGACAGTAGGAGTAGAGACAGGAAACAATTGGACATGTGAGAATTGAACAGGAGCAGGAAAGCACCTTTAGCTGAGATTCGAACCCATGCTGCCTGAGGTGTAGTTGTGCTTCACGTGCTGCCCACAAGGCTTTGGCTCTGACAGAGCTTACTCTACGCTCAGGATACTAAAGGGTGATTCTCTTATGCGTCTCATTGAGATATCAGCTTTGTCTTAAGATGTCTTCAGTTTTATTTTAGGAGAAACGTTAAACTTTTACTGATATTGTAAATACTAAAACTATCATTTAAATAGCATTCAACATTTCAGAATATCAATATTAATATTACTAATATTACTATTTTAAATGTTTAAATTTATCTTCGATGTCCAGCATTGTATACACCACATTTTCCAAACACACTAGAAAGGACTTACAAGTGCAAGATGTTTAGTATAAGAGCAATCCGTTTTTTTAACAAATGTAACACTAGTGTACCAGTTTTTTCTTTGTTTAGTTTTAAAATGTTGTCTTGTACAGCCCATTTTTCATGTATGAAAATATAGGTTATGGTTTCCTCTGTTAAATCACTGTGCAATAAAACAGTGTCTACATAAAACAACTTCAAATATGACAATGCATGTATTGTTTTTGATTGAAATTGTGTGGATAAATGACATTGAAGCTAACCAGAGGGAAGAAAAATAAAATAAAAAAGATATTTTTACCATTTCAAATATTTCTTCTAGACAGAAATGAGGTTACTTTAAGATTGAATGGAAACTTTTGCTTGAGTCTCCTGCTTCTCAAACTTGTCTCCTGAGACAAAAACTCTAACTCGAGAGATCTCGAAGAGATCTCAACCACATCACACACTGTGCTCAGATATTTCTCCTAGTCTAAAGACTCTGGTGGTCTCATATTTGTCTCCTTTAAAGCTTTAGAATAGATCTCAACAACATCACACACTGTGCTCAGATATTTCTCCTAGTCTAAAGACTCTGGTGGTCTCATATTTGTCTCCTTTAAAGCTTTAGAATAGATCTCAACAACATCACACACTGTGCTCAGATTTTTCTCCTTAGCTAAAGACCCTGGATCTCTCACATTTGTCTCTTTTAAAGCTTTAGAAGTGATATCAACGACATCACACACTGTGCTCAGACATTTCTCCTTAGCTAGACTCTGGATCTCTCTATATTTGTCTCCTCAAAAGTTTAGAAGAGGGCTCAACAATATTACACACTGTGCTCAGATTTTTCTCCTACACTAAGACTCGAGAGCTCTCACATTTGTCTCCTCTAAATTTCAGAAGTGATCACAATAACTTTACAAAGTGTGCTGCACCAAGTCAAATGCCTCAATATGAGCTCAAACTTTTCTTCCATATAATATGTATTAATAATCAAAATGATCAATTAATAATCAAGACTGAGTCATAAGCCATTTATATGCCTTTCAGCAAAGAAAGCTCCAGGGTTGCATTTTCTATAGATCAGTTTTGATTAAGGCATCCGGTACATTACTATTTCCAACAACAAATTATGTGCCAAAGTACATAAACATTGTCCTATAAAAAGTAACATTATCCTTATTTCTGCATAATTTCTCTCTCAGTATAGCCTTTAACTCTGAATTAAGAAGTTAAAGGCTATATTTATTTTATATAATAAATAAAGGCCCCCCTTTATTTATTGCCTTTACTTGACTTGATGCACACTTTGTAAAGTTGTTGGGATCTTTTCTAAAGCATTACAGGAGACAAATATGAGACCCCCAGATTATTTAGCTAAAAGAAAAATCTAAGCACATTGTGTGATGTTGTTGAGATCGCTAATCTAAACTTTTGAGGAGACAAATGTGAGACCCCCAGAGTCTCTAGCTAAGGAGAAATATCTGAGCACAGTGTGTGACGCTGTTGAGATCTTGTTTGAAACTTTGGAGGAGACAAATGTGAGACCCCCAGAGTCTCTAGCTAAGGAGAAATATCTGAGCACAGTGTGTGACGCTGTTGAGATCTTGTTTGAAACTTTGGAGGAGACAAATGTGAGACCCCCAGAGTCTCTAGCTAAGGAGAAATATCTGAGCACAGTGTGTGATGTTGTTGAGATCTAGTCTACAGCTTTGAAAGAGACAAATGTGAGAGATCCAGAGTCTCTAGCTTAGGAGAAATATCTTAGCACAGAGTGTGATGTTGTTGAGGTCTATTCTAAAGCTTTAAAAGAGACAAATGTGAGAGATCCTCTCTATATTTGTCTCCTCAAAAGTTTAGAAGAGGGCTCAACAATATTACACACTGTGCTCAGATTTTTCTCCTACACTAAGACTCGAGAGCTCTCACATTTGTCTCCTCTAAATTTCAGAAGTGATCACAATAACTTTACAAAGTGTGCTGCACCAAGTCAAATGCCTCAATATGAGCTCAAACTTTTCTTCCATATAATATGTATTAATAATCAAAATGATCAATTAATAATCAAGACTGAGTCATAAGCCATTTATATGCCTTTCAGCAAAGAAAGCTCCAGGGTTGCATTTTCTATAGATCAGTTTTGATTAAGGCATCCGGTACATTACTATTTCCAACAACAAATTATGTGCCAAAGTACATAAACATTGTCCTATAAAAAGTAACATTATCCTTATTTCTGCATAATTTCTCTCTCAGTATAGCCTTTAACTCTGAATTAAGAAGTTAAAGGCTATATTTATTTTATATAATAAATAAAGGCCCCCCTTTATTTATTGCCTTTACTTGACTTGATGCACACTTTGTAAAGTTGTTGGGATCTTTTCTAAAGCATTACAGGAGACAAATATGAGACCCCCAGATTATTTAGCTAAAAGAAAAATCTAAGCACATTGTGTGATGTTGTTGAGATCGCTAATCTAAACTTTTGAGGAGACAAATGTGAGACCACCAGAGTCTTTAGCTAAGGAGAAAAATCTGAGCACAGTATGTGATTTTGTTGAGATCTCTTCTAAAGCTTTAAAGGAGACAAATATGAGACCACCAGAGTCTTTAGACTAGGAGAAATATCTGAGCACAGTGTGTGACGCTGTTGAGATCTTGTTTGAAACTTTGGAGGAGACAAATGTGAGACCCCCAGAGTCTCTAGCTAAGGAGAAATATCTGAGCACAGTGTGTGATGTTGTTGAGATCTAGTCTACAGCTTTGAAAGAGACAAATGTGAGAGATCCAGAGTCTCTAGCTAAGGAGAACTATCTTAGCACAGTGTGTGATGTTGTTGAGGTCTATTCTAAAGCTTTAAAAGAGACAAATGTGAGAGATCCAGTGTCTGTAGCTAAGGAGAAATATCTTAGCACAGTGTGTGATGTTGTTGAGGTCTATTCTAAAGCTTTAAAAGAGACAAATGTGAGAGATCCAGTGTCTGTAGCTAAGGAGAAATATCTTAGCACAGTGTGTGATGTTGTTGAGATCTCTTTTAAAGCTTTAAAGGAGACCATTGTGAGATTGTTAGAGTTTTTGTCTCAGGAGACAAGTTTGAAAGCAGGAGACTCAAGCAAAAATCTCCATTCGATCTTAAAGTAACCTCATTTTTGTCTAGGAGAAATATTTGAGATGTTAAAGAGATCTCACTTTTGATTTTTCTTTCCTATGGGCAGTCTCATTCACTTTCATGGCATTAAAAGGAGTAGCCAGAATATTCTTTTAAAGAAAAAAAATACATATAAACTTTTATGTTCCACAAAGAAAACCACACAGGTTTAGAATGACATGAGGTTGAGTAAATGCTAACAGTGTTTTTGGGTGAATTATCTATTTAAGATCATATTCATTCTGTTTACTAAGTGATGAACTAATGCTCACAGCCTGTCTGACTGCCGTCAGATCTTTCATGCCAGGCCGATCCAAGGCGCTTAATATTCTTAATAACAAACTCTCTGTTATTCCTCATTATCTCTGCCTTGGACTTTGATCGCTCCTCGCTTCTCCGACAGCAGGATATCTAGGATCAGCAAAAGGTCATCAAAGCCTGGTTTGATGGTGTGAACCCATCCCTGGCAAAACTTCTGTGTGAATTCAGATCAACCCTGTCATTCAATTCCCCCAGTGGACCTCACTTCTTAAGAGTTGCCCTACTGCTCTAACCTGTGCACACTTGTTTGTTCAAATATCTCACATTCACAGCAAGAACATTTTTCCCCATCATACCTTGGGCAGGCAGGCTAACAGAAACATGGCTGAGCCCTGGAATAACACCCAGTGAAAGCTGCTGGTGTTTCTTAATTGGACTCAGCTCTTTTGACATTGAATTATTTTGAACTGAAACCGCTTAACCACAATACAACTTCTGTTCTGCTCGCAACAATGGGCTGTTGTGTTATCTTCCTGTTGACTTATAGTGATATTGCCCCAGGACTGCACACTTATGCTGTCATAGGTTTAACATTGTTTAAATATATGTGAAATGTTACAGGGAAAAAATGTCAGGGAACTTCTGATTTGGAGTTATTATATGCTCTGTCAATCATGTTTGATGGAATAAGATATTAAATTAAATCAGTATTGACTTACAAATATCCTTGGAGAAAGATAGAATGAACAAACTGAATTTTTAGCTTTTTTAAAAATCAATTACAGGTGCTGCATTTGGCCAAAATTTAGCTTTTCGGTTTCACTGCAACTTTTCAAGTTTCCAGACGGTCGAAATTGTACTTGTTTGGCTTCATTTGAAATTTTGCTTGGCATCTAGATGAGTCATGGGATCTACAATATGTGTGTGTAAGAAGGACAGAGAGGGTCTCCTGATGGGCTTTAAAAGCCAGCAGTCATCTCTTACAATAACAAACACACCAATCCAGCCCATCAACCGTGCAAGACTTAAAACACCTTTCTTTTGTGTTTTCATTCAGGAGACATGCACGACTGAACACGTCGAATGTCTTTCGGTAACACGTCAGAAGATCTGTCTGGTATGTTCTTGTGGGTAATATTATTATTATAATAATTTTTTCAGCAATGGTGTAGCATATACTCATTCTCTAATATCACAGAAATGCTAAAAACTGAAGCGTGTGAATGGTAAACACATGAACTCACAGTAAACACATTTTTCTAATTGCAAGCTGTCATTTTTGACAACTGACATGCATATAAACAACAGGAAAATGGATCCACCCTGCACTAAAACATATTCTGACAGTGATGTCTATCAAAACACTTATTATTTAAGGAGTTTTGATTGCTTTCCATTTTTACTTCATATTTTATTTGTTATATATTAAACTAACTTGAACTGAGGTCAAGTTTAGCTGGTTATTATATATATATATATATATATATATATATATATATATATATATATATATATGTCTACTATTTGT
>NW_015505530.1:138323-140325 GCF_001515645.1 Sinocyclocheilus grahami
TATATATATATATATATATATGACTACTATTTGAATAGGAAGAAAGCAAATTGAATAGTGTATTACAGTTAATCATATTGAAGAAATTCTCGGTTATTTTTCTTCCACATTTTTTTCTTTTCTCTAATTAAACCTGACAAGCAGCTGCACAGTTCAAACAGCATGTGGATGTTTTGTGACACCACCCAGCATTTGCCTATAAAGCAGCTTAGACGTTTACCTGATAGACGCAGGATCGAGTCTCGGTCCAAACGATGCAGTGATCTTTTCATCTGTTATCAGACTCTAGATCTGAGCAGAGGGAAGAGACAGAACTGGGAGACAAAAGCAATATTGTCCATTTGTTGGCAGCCGAGCGCAATTCCATGCGCTTTGAAAGAATGAGAGGTGTTTTCCAAACACAACACGCACAATTCTGCATTGTCTGTGATTTGGCAACTGTGTGTTGAAGATGTTGCGAAAAAGAAAGAGTAACATACTTCTCCTTTTGTTACTCCCTTTTTTTCATACACTTCATCATCTCTTATTAAAGCCGTAAATTTCGTAAAGACACCATGGGTTATTTGCTCTTTATGAACGTAAAAATGTAAACAGCAGAACATGCACTTGTATCTGAATCTTTAATCTGATTCATTGTGCTTCATTATCACTGCTTTGAAAGAGGCTGCATATTGAATTTATTATTATTATTATTTAATGCCATATACATTCCTGCGTTCAGCCCAGTCTGTCGCTCTCTATTTCCTTCTCTCTGTCTCATTCTATTTCTTACTTACACAGCTGCTCTGGCTCTGATAACCACTGACAGTTTGGATTTCATTGGGCACAATGGTTCTAGATTCAGGGGTTTTTAGACTGGGGCCCGGAGACACTCAGTGGGCTCCAAGGGGGTTTTAGGAGGTTGTAGAAAATTTGAGGGGGAAAAATTTACAAAATGTATTTTAGGAGTGTCAAAGTTAATATGTGAAAATAAGATGTTGATTACGTATGTTTTAACACAACAAACTTTAACATAAATAATTGTAAATATTTATAATAAATGTAAAAATTGTAAAAAAAAAAATAAAAAAAATGCTTAACATAATTATGCTAACATACGTGATCAACATCTTATTGTCCCAATTTTTACATTTAACAAATTAAAATTTTATGTTTTCGTTCTATAGACTACACAGATTCTTACAGATTTATTAGAATAATATATTATTTAGAATATTACTAAATTTTTACAGATAATATTTAAACAATTTGCCTTAGTGATGACAATATAAAATTAATTTTGAATACATGTTTATAAAGTTACACATTCATTTTTAAACGTGTGTGTGTTTACATATGTAGCAGAGTGAGGTATAGACCCAGTATGATTGGCTGGCGTTACCCAAACAGGTGAACCTATCAGTGTTCATACTTTATCATGATTGGTCAGTTGGGTAAGTTTCATGAGCCAGTTAGTACATGTGTGCCTATAAAAGGGGGAGTGTTAGGTTGCTTGGGATGCATCATCCTTGGTACCGCCCTTTTGTGACATGTGGCGCTTTGAGTGCTAGCAGTTGGGTTATCCTCCTGTCTGTCGTGTGCTGGCTGTTGGCCAGTTTTCAGGTTTGTCCCGTTTTTAAAAATGCCCCTTTGCCTGTTAAATAGAGGCTTATTACTTTTGTTTGTTTTTAGATATGGGCCTGCAAGTAGCTGTAATCCTGCGTGGTGAGCGACCATGTGTATTGCAGCATTGTACTGTTTTCTTGGTAGGTATGGGTAGTTTAAAGTTTGTTTTAAACCAGTTTTTATGTGTAACTTTTGTTCAATGTCCAGCAGGATTGATTGCACGTCCAGGGGTTTCTGATGATCTTAATTGAAGCCTAACGAACCTCACGTAACTGACTGCACTTCTGCTCTGCTCTACTGTTTTGTTCTGTCTGGAATTCATCTGGGTCCGTCTGTTATATTTTGTTTTGTATTGTTTGGTGGGAGGGGTTGGCCATGGTACCTTGTACTGCGTGTC
>NW_015505530.1:141051-150988 GCF_001515645.1 Sinocyclocheilus grahami
TGAGTGCTAGCAGTTGGGTTATCCTCCTGTCTGTCGTGTGCTGGCTGTTGGCCAGTTTTCAGGTTTGTCCCGTTTTTAAAAATGCCCCTTTGCCTGTTAAATAGAGGCTTATTACTTTTGTTTGTTTTTAGATATGGGCCTGCAAGTAGCTGTAATCCTGCGTGGTGAGCGACCATGTGTATTGCAGCATTGTACTGTTTTCTTGGTAGGTATGGGTAGTTTAAAGTTTGTTTTAAACCAGTTTTTATGTGTAACTTTTGTTCAATGTCCAGCAGGATTGATTGCACGTCCAGGGGTTTCTGATGATCTTAATTGAAGCCTAACGAACCTCACGTAACTGACTGCACTTCTGCTCTGCTCTACTGTTTTGTTCTGTCTGGAATTCATCTGGGTCCGTCTGTTATATTTTGTTTTGTATTGTTTGGTGTGTGGATTTAGGTGGGAGGGGTTGGCCATGGGACCTTGGGTGTCCACATGGAGTGCTGTTTATTACTGATTTTTCACGAGTGTGTGTAATGGGTATTGAGTGTGGGGTAGAAATCTGAGGGTCTTTGCTGGCCACCTCCCCCTTTATTTTCTCTTATTGTATTGTACTTTTATAAGTTACTGGTAAAGACGTGTGATGTACTGAGACCTGGTGTGAAAGTGTTGTATGTGTTTTTATCAATTATATGTTAATAAAGTAACTTTTGTTTATACCCATTATTATTATTATTATGCTCACCCTGCCTTTGGCAACGAACCTGTGTCGCTTTGCTTAGGGCTGTTATGTCCCGTTATATTCCGGGTGGCGTAGTCGACTATAGGATTTCTCTTATTATTGGTAATATTCCAAACTTCTGACCACTTACTGCCACACATATATTTATAACTGGTGTGTGTGTTTACATATTTGTATAACTAAATCAGTTTCTATTGACATGTGTAGCACAAAATTAACATTTAAAGTTATACTAATTTAATCTTGGAGTTTAATAACTGATTTCTATCTAGTAAAGTTTGAAAACCCCTGTTCTAAAATCTTAGTCTTCTTGAGTTAAGACAAGCTTTTTCAGTCCAATCTAAGACTTTCCCTCATACTCAAATACAGCCACTAGCATTTAAGATAAAATGAGCATGTGAATGTTTAGAATATAGTCCGATATGTGCAAATTAATTTGTTAAAAAGTAATAAACGCAAAAAACAACCTACACCCACACAGTAATGACTGGTGACATCATCTCATTGCCTAAAGTTCCCTTAAGGCCACTGGAGTGCTTGTTCCCTACATCCCACTGCTTTTATGAACCAACACAGGCCTGGATCTCTGCATCATCACCACTTTTATGAACACACACAAACACACACACACACACACACA
This sequence comes from Sinocyclocheilus grahami, assembly GCF_001515645.1. Classification (NCBI taxonomy): domain Eukaryota; kingdom Metazoa; phylum Chordata; class Actinopteri; order Cypriniformes; family Cyprinidae; genus Sinocyclocheilus; species Sinocyclocheilus grahami. Next base: position 142,413 of record NW_015505530.1, read on the forward strand.
AACGAGACAAACGAACGAACACAGGCCAGCTCACCTGCTGCACCACTGCTCTTAGTTATCCTATTTTTATCTGTTCATAAATTTAAAACATAATGCAGCTGCCATGGTGTGTGTGTGTGTGTGAGAGAGAGAGAGAGAGAGACTAAGGGGTTTAATCTATGATGCAAGTTTCATTTTCTCCATCACTGATATTAAATTATGTGTTAAAATGGGATCACGATAACAATGTTAGGCTTGATCCTTCACAAACACAATGTGAATATAAAGGAATCCGGGAACAATTTGGTCCAAATGGAGAGTTCTCACAATTCTGGGCCGGGTAGCTTGTTAGTGCGCTATCAAGAGCAAGTAACTTAGTCTCTATATTTTATGTTAAATTCCTGGCGTATGATGCTGGATATACTAAAGGTTCATGTTCTACAGCACTTGGCAGGTGAATGTTTTTATAAGCAATTAATTATGGCTCTGTCTGGCCTGGATTTCAGCTATCAAATATTTTCTCATTTTATATTGCCATGGCAAACAATCAAGCTAAACAGAGTAGTGAATGTCTCAGGCAGAGCAAAGGACAGAGCAGAGCTCATATCTGTCTTTGGTGTCCCGGTTCAGAGGGTTAGACGTCGTCTTATCTGCTGTCTCTTTACTGTCAGGTCAAACTTTCCATCCACCAACACCAGCTGAAAGACTTTTGACTTCTCAAAGGGATGTTGAGAAAGCAAACAAAATGTCTACAAAAAAACATCTATTGGACTACTGTTGACAGAGGCAGGCATTTGACGATTCTCTGCCAGTTCCTAAAACTGAAATAGTTTTATAATTATTTGTCCCAACATTGATTTAGCCAAATTATTAGGGTTGTAACGGTTCAACGGTTTCTCATGGTTCGGTATAAGTTTTGCGGTTTTGGGGGTCATTGTTTTGGTTCGGTATTGGGGGGGCTGTTCTTTATGTGGTATTTGAAATTTCCACAAGAATACTCCTCCATTTGTTAACAAATGCTTGGACAGTTTGCCTTAATTAATAAAAATAATAAAAATAATAATAATAATAAAGCTAAAATTTAAATGTTATAAGCAGCACATTTAACATAAAATGGAACCCAGTTTGAAAGCAGCAGGACATGGTAAATTCACAAATAATAGATAATAAATAGAAACAAAGCATTACATAATGTCAAATCCATTGGAAATGAATGAAATTGAGCCTGATCGCCTAAAGCACAGACACGAAACAGCAAAGCCTGTGCTGTGCATTTAGCGGAAGTTGTCACTCTGATTTACTATTTGGGCGGGAGGCGTTCGGTGCACCATGAGAGTACGGCGGTACGTACCATGGGTGGTGTATGTTGTTCGGTTTGGTTCAGAATATTTTTACATTCCTACAAATTATTAAAGACTTTAGTATGTAGCATTGACAGCTAGCAGTTAAAATGGGAACTGCAGTCCAAATTTACAAAATGTCATTTTATGCTTTAGTATAGTCATAAAAATTACATACAGCACCTTAAAAAATTCAAATGGCTAGAGTGACTGATGTTTCTAGAAAGTTTTGTTTTTAAGCTTTCAAAATGTGTTTCATGTGAGCAGGGGTGCCTTAAGATAATCAGAGGCCCCTGGGCTGCAGCATTACAGCAGTATTTTTTTTTTATTTTACTTTTTTTTTGACAGTTATTTATGTCGAATTTAGAATTTTTCTTCTTGACATGCCAGTTAACATTTACAACACTGTTCTGCTTAAAATATGAATATAAGTTAATATGCAAATTCACTCTTTGACAGAAGGTAGCGCTTGTGAAGCAGCAGAATCATAGCCTTTACTTAAAGTAAACACTACGTTATTAGAGGCATTATATGAGGGAATATGAAAAGGTGAGTTTACAGGTATGATTTTTAACACCATAAATTACACAAAATATTCATTATTCATCATTAGTAGATCGGAACTATCACTTGGCAAGTTTGCATAAATGTGGGCTGATTTGGTGATTGGTGATTGCTGTGTTTTTATTTTGAAACATGCCGTGCTCGAGTTTAATTAATTAAATCATATAGCATAAAGACATGTACACAGAATATCTCTCGCGCTAGGCTTCTTTATTAGTGCATTGTGCATTCAGCTCACAGTATATCCGTGGAACATATCAGCTATTCAAACTGTGTGGAGGAAACCTAAACTGCACCATTCACCAAATATACTACAAGCAGGGCGTCGCTGAAAATGAGTGTGTGAGTTTGTTTACAGAATGCTGTTGTCACTACCGCAAGCTCCCAAATATATATAAATAATTATTCGAAAAATATAATTTACCTGCAGCCAGTAGGCCCCTCCCAAGTGTATGTTCCTAGGCTTCAGCCCTTTGAAGACAATGCGCCCCTGCATATGAGTAGTTAGAAGTTGTAATAAATTAGCTCAACATTTAAAGACATACAGTAATTTATATGCAGATGCTGACTGGTATGAATTGTCCCATTGTAAATAGCTTCTGATCCGTTGCATGATGATGCTACAATATCTTCTTCAGCTCAGTGGATATGCATGACTCATATCTGACCCCATATTTCCGTGATCTGTGAAACAGGAAGAGGAAGTCAGTAAGATTCTCATAAATGAGTTACAGTATATGATTCACCCTTCAGAGAGAGAAAGATTTAAACTGTCCCTGTGGAAAATCGTCTCCTTTAACAGAATCACTGTAATAGAAAATAACAGGTTTCTGAACAGTGGTTCTTAGAAAAAAACATCAAAACATTCAAGCTTACCAAAGAAATGATGGTGAGATTGGTTAGTTTGCTAAAGTATATCACCAAATTGTCCAGCAGTATGTAATACAGGATGAAAGATGATTTTAATAGCAGAGTATCTGTCAGGATCTCAAAGATATAAAGAGCTTCCAATTGAACGCAGATGTGCTTACACCATCATTTTTTATATATTTTTTTAACCTGAGTTCATCCATGGTGCGTTCAACCCGGCCCACTTTGGATGACTGGTAGAAGAACTTGGTTCATGTCATTCACAAATCTATCTCTTCTCACTCGTCCACCACCTTGCTTAACTGCCCGGCATCTCCTACTGTGGCTTTTCTAATTCCCATGTTGCTGTCTGCCATTCTCGGAGAGTAGCAGTGTGGTTCTCGTTTCGTTGTTGAGTGGTTTTTCCCCTCTGTGTTACACATGTAATCAAATCGCCATCCAAACCACACACCTCACCACAATGTCAGCGAGTCACCATCACTCGCTACCAGAGCTGTGACCAATCACATCAGGCCTGTCCATCACACAAAGGGTAAACCGTGGGGCGAGACATCCACATTAATCATACCTGACAGGGTTAATGGACGCCTGACGTGCCCCCCTCAATTACCAGATGCAGGTTCTGATATTAACGCTGAGAGAAAACTGCATTTACCTAGCAGTGGTTCTTCCAGGTTTTAGGTTTTTAAAGTGACATTTTTTCCAGGACTTTAACTGCATACGAATTGGAGCAATTGTATCATTTTTTATTATTATTTTTAATATATTATTGATGCTGACATCCACACTATACCTTACATACCTGTCTTGAAATGCACTTTTTTTTTTCATGTGTGGATGTGTTCTTATGTTCTCCCCTGTTCTCATGGGGTCTGAGAGAGCCAAAGGCTGTTTTATTAGCATTTAGGTATCATGTTCACACTTTTCCATCTATTTAACAATGAATTATTAATAAATAGATAAATACATACACTCTTAAAAATAAAGGTGCTTCACGATGCCATAGAAGAACCTTTTTGTCTAAATGGTTCCATAAAGAACCTTTAACATCTGAAAGAACTTTGTTTCACAAAAGGTTCTTTGGGGCGAAAAAAGGTTCTTCAGATTATAAAAAGGTAAGAAAGAGATGGTTCTTTAAAGTACCTTTGACTGAATAGTTCTTTGTGGAACCAAAAATGGTTCTTCAATGGCATCGCTTGAAGAACCTTTTGAAGCACCTTTATTTTTAAGAGTGTACATACTTGATCGCAAGCTTCAAAAAGAATCCATTAAGATAATACTTACCTTAATGGAGACGAAGTTACCATATTAGATGAGACACATTTCCAGCTAGAAAATATTAATTATTTTATTTGGTTAACTGTGGATACATTTGAGTTTTATCGATGGACACAACAAATCAGTACGGTATATGATTTTTTTTCTCTGCTAAATTATGAAATGTAAATGTTCATATGTATCTAATTCATTCATTCATTCATTTGTTCGTTCATTTATAACAATTTGACTAAAATCAGACAGAATGTCTACTTTGTGATACTTTGTGAATTATATTTGAATGCTGGGTTTTGATTAAAGACAAAGGAACATATTCGGAACTTAAGGGGAAAGGTTCATTCTAAAATGGTTGTTATTTTTTACATTTACAGCACTGGGGTCTCTGGTACTCACATAAAAAAATGTAGAGTCAATTTTCAAAGAACATGAGGTTAAATAAGTTCATTAATATAATTATTCTGTTTATATTTACTGCAATTTCCTAATTTAAGTAGTAATCTCATATGGTATGTGGAAATGAGACCAAATTCAAATTCTAATGGTTATGCATTTCATTACATTTGGGGTCATCTGGTAATACAACACACATTTCCATGCAAAGTCTCTGTTATTGTAGTAATTGCTCTAAAATCTGACCTTGTTCTTGGCTTGCAGGGTTTTCATCAAAGTTGGACCAGGCTATTTCACTGCATCTCTGGAGAAGAGAGCTCCAGGATCATGCCAGTCTGAATCTACCCATATCTGAACTAATTTCTAGTGCTCCTACACGGCGGTGTATGTGGTGTTCTGCAGAGGATTAACACAAGAACATATCACCACACAACAGTAGAAGCGCTCCGTTCCGTACACACAAATGCACCTTGTGAGCCAGATAGGTGTGTGTTTAAAAGGAAATGGGTTGCTCTAAACAGTGATCACTTGAATATATCATGTGTACAGTGGAAGTCTGTGAGGCCCTCATACTGTGGCCATTACGCTGCATATGTTAGTATTCAGAGGACTTCCTAAACATTTCCCATAATTGACCTTAAAGGCAGTGTTACTATAACCTGACAGGAACCATTCTGCATCTAGTGTGGCACTATACTGGATGTCAATTGCAGTGGGAAGTGTCAAATTCACACATATGGTACCTTACATGGTGGAGGTTTATGTTTACTCAATCAGTGGTTTTCTTGGTTTGCTCTTAGATGAACAAGGATAAACTAAACTGTGATTGCGCCTCTGACAGCATGTTGTGGATGGAATTCGCTAATTTAACTTGCGTCCGCTGATAGAGTGGTTTATTTGTGTGCGCTGTCTGCATTGAATCAGAGAACATTTAGCACAGCATCAGGTTAACGGTGCAAACCTACCCAAACAATTGGTGGTGAACCCAATTTGCATGACGCATTTCCCCATTTTACAGGCTGGTTCTGATTGCTGGGTAGTGGAGGATGCAGGAGAATACAGAGAACCGGTTCCACATTTAAAAAAAAAAAGCTGTAAATTATGATGTTCAGTTCCACTAACAATTCTCAACACCGCTATCTACTGCATGAAACAGAAAGTGTGATCAGTGTAGAACAAATGACTTATTTTTAGTGATTTTAAAACAAAAAGTGCCATAAGAGACAGTCCCATTTTTTGCAAATTACTGTTGAGTCGATTCTTTTTAGTTAATCAAAGATGTGCAGCATAACCAGTGTAGTCCATTTTGTGAATTAATGAGTTGATTCTTTTTAGTGTATCAAATACATGCAAACTAATTGAGACTTAAATCTGTTTAGTTACTGGTTGGTTGTTATTTTACCAGTGTTGATTAGAGATGCAACCTTATATCAGTAGTATTTTGTACAAATAAATTACGGATAACACATTTTTGTACAATGACTTGGATGTTAGCACCACCTGGTTCTCTCAAAAACACAGTAGGATTTTTCCATTGGCCTTTGGATTATTGCACGAAACAAGCTCTGTGACCAAAGGTTTATGATTATTACACGTTTTTTGCTCATCATGATAATCTTCACAAATGGACACAACTTGAATGAATTTTGAAGCCTGACTGCAAGAAGACAAAAAGCTAATAAAGCTTTTATTTTTATTTTTATAGGCTATAAACGAACTACACTGTGGTCACAAGACTTCAATGTCAGCACAATTAAGCTTTCAGTCTTTGTTTCAAAAACATTTTCCCTCAAAGTTTGAGTTAGAATTGTTTGTAAGAATGTAATTAAAACATAATGCAGCTGTAAAAGTGGACTTATGAGTAGATGAGTTTACATTTTTGACATGATGACATTTAATGCAGACAACCTCTAGTCCCACTTTGGCACTTTTTCAGGACAAGTCATTAAAAAATAAATAAATATGTATATAAAAATAAAATTATAAAATAAAAATAAAAAATCACAACTGCGGTATTACTGATGTATTTTAAGTTGTAGAATAAAATGTGAAAATATCTTAAGCTTGTGTTAACCACAGACTTTATTTCAGACATTTAACCAAAAAAAATTAATAAATCATTGCTTTTAGGATGATGGAACCAGAAGTGCTTAATGCTAACTTGTTTCCTGGTTTGGGCCTACAAAAATACATTATCCCTTGCTAAAAGAATGAATAGAAATGTTAAGGATTTTCATTCCTTTTTCAAATGTTTAGTGGATTCACTCCTGTGTGATCCTTGATCATGAGCAGGCTAATTTTGTTCTTCCGTGTTTTAATTGTCTATTAAAAGACTGTCAGCATCAGATTGAAGTTTGGGTTTGAGAAGATTTGCCATTGATATTCTAGCTCTGCAGAACAGAAGCTCTGTTGTACTCATCCTTTTATTCTCCTCCATCCTCTCACAGAAGACAAGAGCCTCTAACACTCCTGGAACACACCCCTTCCTCTTCCCCCTCGCTCCTCAACTCGAAACATGTGCGGGTCTGATTTCCATGCCCTCGGCAAACCACTCCACCGGGAGCTTTTGTGGAAAACTTCATACTTTTAGCAATCATTTGTGGCCGACTAATTTGCTCCCTAGTTTGAGTTTACATTCCGGAGTGTGACATGATCTATTTTTGCAGAGATCTGGAGTGAGAGAGCGCTTACATGTCATGTTTGGCCTCCAGACCTGGAGAAAAGAATGAGTGAGATATTTACATTTTAAATACATAGTTCTAACACTGCTTAACTAAATCACAAGCTTAATCTCTCTCTGTGTCTCTCTAACTCTCCTTAACATCATTCTGTATACGTTATGAAAGGCTTGCCTTTTTTTAACTAGCAGCTGCAATGAAGGAAAACTATGACTGAATGGTGAAATTTTGTTAGTTCAATTCAAATGAATCACTTGAATCAAACGTGACAATTAAGATCCTGGGTATATACGCCCTTGTTGCATATATTTACATTGAAGGAAATGCATTAGGATGATGTTTAGACCCTATTTGGTATGTCTCTCGTCGTATACCCTCAGTCCAGAACTTGTGCAAGGAGAGTTTTTGTTGGATGCTTTCATACATCCACAACAACAGCGGGAGATTATTACTTACCTCCTTCTCTAAATCCTATTAGAGAATATTGAATATCCAGCATGTCTTTTAGTTTTTTCGTGGCTTGTGCATGCGTCCATTTGTAAGGTCACTGGCAGACCTCACATGTCCTACCGTCTCAGGAGTTTCATACTGGAAAGTGGCTCGTCCCGGCCAAGCCAAACGGGATGACGTAGGTTTATTTGTTATGGTCAGTAATCCATTTATCCTGTCATCCCAAACCGCACACACGCCCACACCCTCACCCCGAAACCTCAGAACTCTGTACGCTTTCTTTTGGCAAAGTTTAAGCAAATATCAGCACAGGCTGGGTCCCCTTGTTAAACACACTCTCTGATCTTTGTGTTTCCTCCCCCTCTCTCTTTCTCCATCATTTCTTTCAACCTTTGTCCACTTTCACAACATTTTCTGATGGATGCAGTGGCCAACTTCTATCTTATTGATTTATTGATCAATGCAGTGTATTTGTGTGCAAAAGTGAAACAGACTTTTTGTGTATTCCACCTCTGTTCTGAGTGTTGCTGTGAAGGTGCAGGGTTTGTCTCTCCTCTCTAAATGTGTTAGATCTCTCACCTGCTGAGGTAATAGTTTAGCATAATCACCAGAGAGCCCCTTCAGAAGTCACAGGTATTTATCTTAAAGTGGCACTGAGCTTCATGTTCACCTTCCTGCTGTGGTCTAGTGCGTCCCCTGCAGCCCTGACGCTCTCTGCACTTCCTATGATTAACTACGGCTGATTTTTGGCCCTATATCTATCCACCCATAATTACATGTACTGTAGTTTTTTATATTTCAAAATTTGCTCTAAATGAATAATAATAGTCATTTAATTCAAATTGACATGCAAATTGTTAGAATGATAACGTAATTTGTAATGCAAAAGAGCTGTTTAAAAACACATTCAAAATGTAATTTTTCATGCAAATTTTCGTGCAAATGTTTATGCAAAAATTGATAAAATAAAATAAAATAAAATAAAAAGATCTTAGGATTTGAAACCATATGTTTAATAATAATAAAC
>NW_015505530.1:153372-158380 GCF_001515645.1 Sinocyclocheilus grahami
TTTTGCATTTACTTCTAGATTTATATATTAAGTTGCTCAAGCAAGTGGCAAAACATTTAAACTACTTTTATTACGTTATCACAAACTTACCATTGACAGAAATAGTCAGCTCTACTGCCTTTCCTTTTGCATTTAAATCTTTATTCCAAGCAATCATTCATAAAGAACTTTGTTTTCCTACCTCCACGAGTGCATCTATTAATGCCTTGTTTATCTAAAAGTGCTCTTTCCCTTTAAACCTAGCCAAAAAGCCATGTGTTGACTGTGAAATACAGTAGACTTTAATTATATGCATTTATTGTGCAATTACTACATTTTCGTGTCAATCCATGTTCATATTTACTGCAAACAATGCGCTGTTACTTTAATTCAGCGCTTGCAGCGCAGCAATAGACTCGGTTCCAAAACGATCTCTACTCTGCTGCAAACGCACGGCTCCTGAACACACTGCCGGACCACAACCGTGTGCAGTGAACGCTTTAATCCGTTAACATGAGCGCGGAAAAAATACGCACCGTGTAGTCCTATGCACTGCAAACAGAATCATGTGAACTTGGCATTATGTGTGTGCGCTGCGAGTGTGCATGTGTGCACGATCTCCAGGAGAGCACGCGAGCACTGAATGATTCAACATTGGAAAGAATTAAGAAGTAATGCAATTTATAAACTTTAGTGACGATGTGGGTGATTGGTGATTGCTGTGTTTTTATTTTGAAACATGCCGTGCTCAAGTTTAATTAATTAAATCATATAGCATAAAGACATGTACACAGAATATCTCTCGCGCTAGGCTTCTTTATTAGTGCATTGTGCATTCAGCTCACAGTATATCCGTGGAACATATCAGCTATTCAAACTGTGTGGAGGAAACCTAAACTGCACCATTCACCAAATATACTACAAGCAGAGCGTCGCTGAAAATGAGTGTGTGAGTTTGTTTACAGAATGCTGTTGTCACTACCGCAAGCTCCCAAATATATATAAATAATTATTCGAAAAATATAATTTACCTGCAGCCAGTAGGCCCCTCCCAAGTGTATGTTCCTAGGCTTCAGCCCTTTGAAGACAATGCGCCCCTGCATATGAGTAGTTAGAAGTTGTAATAAATTAGCTCAACATTTAAAGACATACAGTAATTTATATGCAGATGCTGACTGGTATGAATTGTCCCATTGTAAATAACATCTGATCTGTTGCATGATGATGCTACAATATCTTCTTCAGCTCAGTGGATATGCATGACTCATATCTGACCCCATATTTCCGTGATCTGTGAAACAGGAAGAGGAAGTCAGTAAGATTCTCATAAATGAGTTACAGTATACGATCATAGTGCTCCTACATGCCGGGGTACGTGGTGTTCTGCAGAGAATTCGCATTTGGAAACAATGGCACAGGATCATATCACCACACAACAGTAGAACCGCTATGTTCAGTACACATAAATACACCTTGTGAGCCAGATAGATTTGTGTTTGAGAGGAAATGGGCTGCTCTAAACAGTGATCGCTTGAGTATATCATGTGTACAGTGGAAGACTGTGAGGTCCTCATACTGTAGCCATTACACTGCATATGTTAGCATTCAGAGGACTTCCTAAACATTTCCCATAATTGACCTTAAAGGCAGTGTTACTATAACCTGACAGCAACCATTCTGCATTCAGTGTGGCACTATAATAGCACTCTGTGAACAGCCAGCTTCTTTGGCAATGAATGTTTGTGGGTTACCCTCCTTGTGAAGGGTGTCAATGATTGTCTTCTGGACAACTGTCTGATCAGCAGTCTTCCCCATGATTGTGTAGCTTAGTGAACCAAACTGAGAGACCATTTTGAAGGCTCAGGAAACCTTTGCAGGTGTTTTGAGTTGATTAGCTGATTGGCATGTCACCATATTCTAATTTGTTGAGATAGTGAATTGGTGGGTTTTTGTTAAATGTGAGCCAAAATCATCACAATTAAAAGAACCAAAGACTTAAACTACTTCAGTCTGTGTGCATTGAATTTATTTAATACACAAGTTGAATTACTGAAATAAATGAACTTTTCCACGACATTCTAATTTATTGAGATGCACCTGTATCTATTGTTCTATTGTTTGAAAACTGGCAAACATATTAGAAAAATATTTTGTTTGATATTTCATTAAAAAAAATACAAGAAACCTTATTATTTATTTTAGTTTTTTTTTTAAATTCCAAGAGGCAAACACTACGTGTTGTAAGATTTGAATTTTGGTAGAGATCAAGGGAAGCAAATGTTTCAGTCACAAAGTATTACAGTAATGAAAAAAAAATGACCCAGAGTAACATTCTAATTACAACAACAGACTATAGAATTATATATACACACACATCAATATGCAACATCAAACTAAATATATCTGCATATCTAAGGACTATTATTCCATAAATTGTGTGTGTATCTTCAAATTACATTAGTGTGTGGGCTTTTTTTTTCTTCTTCTTTTTTTCTTCGCCCTATACAAATATTGGTTTAGTTCTTTAAAGGACATCCTAAAAGTTAGTCAAAAGTTGATATATTGTGGTTTGATATATTTTGTTGTTTAATGCAATGCCATTCATACATTTTTAAGTGTGGATTAAATGTCAAAAAAGTTTTGAGGCCACTGTCAGTCCAGTAAATTTGAAAGAAATTTAAAAAGCAGCTACATGGTCATTTGTTTTTCCACCAGCAGGATTCAAATGCATTCAGATACTAGAAAGCAGATGATAAACATGTAAGACACATTTGATTTGTGGAGATATTTGAAATGGCACAATCCTTTGTCAGTGTTTAAGTGATCTGATCACAAAATGTTTTGGGGCCCATTTACACCTATATTTAGCAATGACTGCTTGTGATCAGCTCGCCCAAAGCAATCTTTCACCATGACAAATTCCTGGCAAATGATTACAGAATCCTGTTGGAATTTCATGTGGCCACAAACACCAAGCAGATATTTTTGTTTGCTTGATTTCTTTCTTTCTGAGTGTCTGGGAGCCACCCTGTGGCACATCTGTCCAGACTGTAGCTCAGCGGGTGTGTTAGTCGTGAGCACTTCTGTGGTTTTCAGATCCTGGGGATTAAATAGCGCTGGAAGAAGAGGATGAACACTTCTCTCTCCCATTTAACAGTCTCATGAGATCTACCTAACACTTTTCACAGAGAGAGAGAGAGAGAGAGACAGAGCTTTGTCTGTTTAAAGCGCATCTGTTCGAGGAAATGAGAGAGCGATCAGGGTTTAGTCAGAGAGATCAGTCTGTCTGTCATCGGCTTACATTACATGAAGCTTTTTGTGAATGTGGAAGTGTTTTGCACAGTTTATGAACTCCAGATATTCCATTTCATTAAAATGATCACTAAAATACCTTGATGCATGATTATTTAATAGTGCTGATTGTATTTGCCCTCCCTCATCCTGTCTCCTTTCACTCTAAACAGATGAATAACCCTGAATTTTGAACAGAGGCCTTATTTTTCATTTCTTAGCTTTTTCTTCTTTCTTTGAAATAGAGAAAATAATTTTATAAACCTTGAGAGAAATAGTATTTTCTCCACAGAAGAGTTTGCAGGCCCATCAATCTGCTTACACAATGGAAACACATGAGTCAAAAGCCAAAAAGATGACCAGAGGACATCATTGCCTTTATCTTTCTTGAGTATGCACAATTGCTAATGATCAAAAAAAGAAAGAGGGAAATGAGGGCTTTCTTAAAGGGAAATTTCATCCAAAAATGAAAATCCGTCCATCGTTTATTCACTTTCATGTCATTCCAAAATTTCAAGCTTCAAAAATGATTTAAAACCCCAATAAAGTATCCTAAAATGTATTCCATGCAACTTGTGCACTACATTCCAAGTCTTCTCAAGTCATACAATAACTTTGTGTGATGAACAGACTAAAATCTAAATCAGTTAGTCAGTGAGATGGACTCAAGAGACACATCACTTGACTCATTGCAAAGATCTGACACAAATCAAACATCTCCACGTCTCCCATGAACATGCAAACTGGAAGACTAATGTTAGTCTGTCCATCTGACAAAACTGACGTATGACTTCAGTAGACTTAGAATATAGTATAAAAGTTGTATAGAGCACTTTTATGATATATGTATGCTGTTTCTGCATCATTTTTAAAACTTGAAAGCCTCAGTCCCTATTCACTGTAATTGTATTGAAAAAAGCAACCAGCACAATTCTGTAAAATAGAGCAAGGATGTGATTGACAATGAGTAAAGAATAAAATGATTATTTATCATGATACTACTACATAATTTTCTTTTGGGTGACTGTGCCTTTAAGATAGTGATTTTATAAATGACAGAACTGTGTTGGCTGTGAGTAAGTCCTGCTGCTCTATTTTGTTTCAATAATCTCTCTAAAATATATGCAATCTGCCTTTGCTTACAGCACGCCACTCTCTATTTCTCTTTCTTTCTCCCTCCTTCCCTGTTTTCATTCTTTCTGTAGCGTGCTTTGTCATCCCATTCAGTCTATTACAACCCCCTTTTGTAAAAACATTCCTCTCACTTTCAGTATTGATAATGCTGGCTCCGAGACAGCACCTAAGTACATTCCTCCCTTTCTGTCCTCACAATGTTTTTTTCATGTTGATAATCTATTTATTTTTTCCTTTGTATTCATTAAGCACACTTTTGACATGTCCTTTCAACACAATGATAATTTTTCGCTAGAGGAAAGCTTTTTGTTTTATTTATTTATTTATGTTTCCAGGGAAGCTGTGTTATCCAAATCATTTGTCACAGTTAATGACATTAGTGCTGGTATTTTTATTCAGATTAATTTGATTTTCCTGTCTGAGATAGGCTAATGAGAATAGAGGGGAGCGGACAAGAACATGATGCTCTAATGAATGTCCACACAGGACAATGCAATCCCTCCCGAATGACGGAACTGATGATGTTGAAACCGTACCCAGCATAGCGGACACCTTTCAAGATAGAATGCAGCAAATTATATTCCCTCATGCAATGAAAAACACA